>NW_027217209.1:7500-12008 GCF_042767895.1 Penaeus vannamei | reverse complement strand
TATTAAAGAGATTACTGGTGCCTGAACTAAGTGAAATGACGCTGCTGGGTGTTGGACTATCTCTTACTATAAATCCTTTTTTTTCATAACTAATAATGTAAAATGTATTTATTGCTTTGTTGCCTGCTAATTGTATGCACATGTGCCATAAAAGGAAATATTTCAAAGTGTAGAAAATATCATTCAGAAAATGCCTATCACACAGGGGATGCAAATGATTTCAGAGCGTATCAGTGAAAGGGTTAAAATCTCACCTGCAATCCATTTACTGCCACTGCTTGCTGTCCTGGCCCATTCTGTTGCTGTTGCTGCTGCTGCAAAGTAACACAATTATAGCAAAACAAAATTGATTTGCTTTTAATATACCATTGAAACGTATGTGTAACTTGGTTAAAATGGCACTGGTTATTTAACAGTGTGAGCTTGTTTTTCTCTGATAGTAGTGGCATCACTTGCATAGTGAAACTTTTAGGCAATAGCACCTAAAGGGAAGGTAATCCTTCACATTGTTTTTTTTCCTCTCTTTTTTTTAATGATATCTAAATATAAGCTTTCAAGTGCCTAATGTTGCTCGCAAACTACTGAACAAGCCAGGTGCAAACAGGGGAAACTGTTGATGGGTACCAATAACCCTGCGTTAAAGTCCCACAAGGCAAATTTCCAACCAGGCTAAAACTATGAAAAGCCTAAACTTTGGAATGAGCATAAACAAAGTTGTGTGTACCATATATGGGCAACCAACACACTTCTTTCCATGCCATATTGGTATTCATTAAGTTCTGATTTGTGGCTTTGATACAGATATGTATTATAAAGCAAAATTGTTACTTCTCTAATCTTTTAACCTAAATTCCTGGAATAGCATCCAGCCACTTTAGTGGAAGTTCACACAGTAAAAGGAATATAAGCTGCTATTGGAGCAAGAAAGGGATGGCATGACATGTGTGATTCAAGTCAGATGGTAATTTTGGGTATAGCGTAAGTTCAGATCTTAGTTAATATCACTCTTACAAACTACACAGCTGTCACAAAAAACTCACCATGGCCGTTAGCTCTTGATCCTTCTTAACCATTTCATAATAGTAATAATCTCTAGCATGAGTCATTTCAGCCAACTGTTGTTGTACATATGCCAGCTGTTGATTGATCTGTTCTGTGTTGGAACTGGTGGCCTCAGAGGTTGTGTCAGCACTATTGGTAATGGCAACACCAGCTGCCATACCTTGTTGTGCCTTCAGAACTGGTAAAGTGTCAAAGAAAAAGAAGAGAGAGAGACTAGCCATTATAGTTGATTTTTTTTAAACAGCTAGTTAACTGCTGTTTTACAATATCCCTTTATCACTGCATTAATGTGATAGTAAATCATACTGTTTAAAAAAAAGGTTTAACAAAACCCATGTATAGAGAGTTATCAGTAAAATGGAACATGAACACCTACCTGTATTTTCATCGTGAAGCTGTTGGATTTTTGATGTGAGACTCTCCTTCTCAGAGGCTATTTGCTCTAAATCACTTTGGCATTTACTCAGCTGCTCCCTTAATTGAGTCATTTCTGCATCTTGATCACGAATAATGTCTTTATATTTTTTCACTTCTGCTGGACTGACCTCTGTGCTTGTACCATTTACTAACTGTGGGGTCACTGCTCGCAAAGCTGACACTGAGAATAGGGAAATAGATATAGACTTGTTTTTTTAATCAAAACTTTTTTAAGTAACAGATTAACAGATGAATATTATATACCTAGAAAAAAATCAATAATCAAAGAAAGCCACATAAACTCCTCTATTCAGTATGATTAAAGGAACCGTCTGGGTGGACATGGGCTACTAGGGGCAAAAGTGAGTGATGGGCAGTTTCATATTTGTATTTCGTATATGCCTAAAATATGTTGTCTTCATGGGTAACATAGGCATACTTATATATTCCAGGAATTTCAGTCATTTTTGTGTTTGTTCTACAGAGCAATAAGTGCAAATAAAAATAAACAAAAATAAAAATAACACATTCCTCCAAATGCCATGATGTGTCCCCACACTGTATGTACTTATGCAGATCCTCCCCATCATTCAATTGTTTGCAAGGTAAGTGTGGTTATTATAATGAATTACTTAAATTACTGGTTTGTTTTAGCTGCACAGTGTATTGCTGAATCATTCATAATGCACCAAGATTAGTATGTATGAAAACTGTACCAGAGAGCACAAATGTTACCATATGGTGACTGCTGAATGGGCCAGGAGGCTCCTCTAAAATATTGCTAAGATAATATCAGCATTATTGACACAAAAGTATCAAGAATATAGGAAATAATCATGCTTATTTTGCAATAGTGCTCCAAAATGTTGATTTTCAGAATGGTTCTTTTTCCATCAATTTTAGGCTATACGACCAACTCAAAAAAATTAAGTGAAAAGGATGTATTTTCAGTGTTTTTTTCTATATAGTAGAATAAAATATCTATAAAGAATAGAGAAAAAACTCGATATTACTTTTTCAAGGGACAGGAGGGGAAAATCAGTTGAAAAATAAATATATAAACAAATAAATAAATAAAAGAAAAGAAATACAAAGAAAGAAGAAAAAACTACCTGTCTCAATGGGTTATAATTCTACAAACAAAAGATTATGTACACAAAGGCATATTTTGATGTTTCTGATGACAATCTTAAATTTGACTCATTTCTCACCTTCGAGGCTTTTGAAAAGTCGACAGAATTCATGATCAAACACAAGGTCAGAAGACTGTTTGGCTGAGAGCTGAGGAGATTTGGCTGCTTTTGTATAGGCTTCAGTCCTGGATATATTGCTCAACTTGTCGCTGAAATTTTCTGCACCAATGCGGTCACTTACAAGCTGTCGGAGACTCTCCTGGGAGAAATTACTGCTACTTCCATCGTTGAACTGACCACATAAGCCCAGGACGAAGGCACAAAGGCCTTGGCACACTAACTCCAACTCATCATGTTCATTTGCTTGCACCTGTAAAAGTGAATTAGTGTCAATTTTCAAGATCCTATCAGAAATATCTAAAATCTATAAGCTGGATTTTAGATTTTTTCAGCAGGAAATATTACAAGAAAATAAGAAATACAAAGTTACTATATATAAATACTAGTCTAATAGTACACATTTCCAAAGAGACTAACATGGGCTGTAAGATATGGCACAGCAGTAGGTATGGAGAGGAAATTTTGTACAGCAACAGGACAGTGAGATAGCCAGGTGGAGAGGAGCATGAGGATACCCAGCCTTGTTGGTATCTTTGTGCCTGCCTGCAGGATGGATGTGCACTGCTGCATTAAGGACACTGGCGGACTTCCAACACTAGTTGCCAGCTGGACTCTCAACATGTTTTCCTATAACAGAAATGTTTTAATACAGCATGTAGGCATATATATATGTAAAATATCCCAAATTCATATGAAAAAAAGGGAAAAAAAATTGTTACCACACAAATATAATAAACTTATATACACAGGACCATGAAGGGATGGAATTAAAGAAAATTTGGAAAAATACAGGGAAAAAGGATCAAAGATCAGGTGAAAGAATAATGAATACCTAGGCTTCAATAATGATGATCTTGAAATCTAGCTGCAAAGAGAAGGACTGCAGAGAGTGAAAACTTTCAGGAGCCTGGATTCAACAGTATGAAGTGATGGTGAACTGGATGATGAAATACTTCACAGAATATAGTAGTGGAAAAGGTAGAAAAGGATGTCAGACATGCTGTGTGATTGGAAATAAGTGTAATGATGAAAGGAAATATGGATACCAAGGAAATGTGGTTGCTCAGCTGGAAGAGCAAAGTGAACAGTTGGACAATATGACAAAAGAGAGGGTTACAAAAACAAGGAAAGTTGGGAACAGATCACAGAAAGTACAAGAAAGGAGGATGTAGTAATGAGAAAAGAGGAAGCGTATGTTGGTAGAAGAGCAATGGAAAAAATAGCAAAAAATAGAAACAGGTGAAAAAGTTCAATACCTCTACTCATATTCTTACACACACAGAAAGACAGACAGACACACACACACATACCATGTACACATGCATGAACCTACCTACCCATGAATGTATGCACTCATACACACGCATCAATGAATGCACACCCAGACCATCTAACACACAAGAAGACACCGTCTAAATTCTTATGTAAAAATGTGCACTTACCTTCTGGGCAATGTTGTCGACAAGGGAATGGCTGAGGGCAACGGCAGCAAACCAATTTGAAATGGGATCGAGGGAAAAGAGCCCACTGCATAAGAGTTGGCCAGCAGTTACAGAATTGGCTGGTAATGTAAAGAAATAAGAGGAAAACAAAAGAGGTTTTAATAACAACTCTCTTGGTAAAGTACAAATTGGTAAAGTACAAATATCTAACTAATTCCTGACAAAGTAGCTGAATGAAATCCTTCATTATCATTACTATTGTTAAAAAAAAATCAAGAAATAAGAATTACAAATATTATCAAGAAATATTTCCACAACTGCTGATTCAAAACAA
>NW_027217207.1:7500-12003 GCF_042767895.1 Penaeus vannamei | reverse complement strand
ATAGCATTGCGTGTGCGGGGGTGTTGGGGGCGGGGTGGCGGTCGACCTTGAGCCGGGGAAGGGTGGAAAATGAAGTGCGATGAGGGGGGACTGCCTTTATTTACATCAACAGTAGGTGTACCTTCTGTTCATGTCTGTTTAGAATTGGTTACACCCAAGCGCGCGCTCTCTTCCTCTCTCTATCTATCCCTCTATCAATTTATCTGTCTTTCTGCTACCACTCTATCTCTTTCACTGTCCTTATCTCACTCACTCTCTCTCTCTATCAATCTATCTATCTATCTATCTCGAAACGACCGGGGAGAACAATTTTTATTTACGAGAGTACTTACAGGGATAATGTAGATTAATTTAAGCATACTTCCTAAAATTGACGGACCATTTGACACAATCAGTGCGTAACAAATTTCGCTCGGATAGACCAAATGAAGTTGAGCAATATTCAGCACTGAAGTCTTCCTTTCAGCGTGTGTGTCTCAGCAAGTTCAGCAAGGCCACGTGAGCCATTGCACATTGCAGAGCGTCAACACGTACGCGTCCGTCCCAACAGGGCTTGGCCAATGAAGGTTTACCCTTTTAGGAAATTATTGTCAGGAACGTATCCGTATCCATGGTGTTATATATATAAGTGTATCGTGTTTGTGTTCGTCTTAGGGGTTGCCTTGTAGTCTCATTCACCTTTTTTTCTCCCCTCGAGATTCTACGTCTCTCTCTCTCTCTCTCTCTCTGTTTGTCTGTCTGTGTGTGTGTCTCTCTCTCTGTCTCTATCTGTCTGTCTGTCGGTCTGTCTCTCTCTCTCTCTCTCTCTCTTTCTCTGTCTGTCTCTGTCTGTCTGTCTGTTTGCCTGTCTCTCTCTCTCTGTCTGTCTGTTTGTTTGCCTGTCTCTGTCTGTCTGTCTGTCTGTCTGTCTGTCTCTCTCTCTCTCTCTCTCTCTCTCTCTCTCTCTCTCTCTCTCTCTCTCTCTCTCTCTCTCTCTCTCTCTCTCTCTCTCTCTCTCTAATTAAGTAAACCAAAACATCAACCTGTTTACCAAACATCTCGATGTCTTAAAAACTATAATCAAAACTACTTTTGTGGCCTTTTATTAGAACAAACTCCTTTCCTTAACGATGCTTTACTTACCGGCAATGTCAATTTGATATTATAGATAATAAGAAGTTCTTTCTTTATTCTCTTAGACCTATCAAAGACTTACGATAGTGTAAACCGTAAAATGCTTGTAGAAAAATGTCAAGAATTGAACCTAAATCCTCTTTGGTTCCATGATTATTTAGGTAATAGATCGCAGTCTGAGAGAATCGGTAATGTGGTTTCTACCAAGAGAAATGTCTGCCACGGTGTTTCCAAGGGTTCTGTGTTAGGTCCAATTCTTTTTCTTAATGACCTGCCAGAACATATACCAGATTGCCCCTGTCGTCCAATTCGCTTACGATACCCAAATACTGCTGACTGGAGATACCGGCAATATTGCAGAATTGATTGAGAGAGCAGAAATGCCCTATCAGATGGTAAATTATATTTCCTGAAGAATGGTTAACTTTTAAATGAAAGCAAAACACAATGTATTTTTACTGGTTCTCGATTTCTAATTTCACAATTATCAGATGATATTTCTATTTAAAAAAATAAGAAGAGTCTATTTTGATCAACATGTATAATTTAACCCTCATGTAGATGAGCTAAGTAGAAAAATTAATGGTATCCTCCTTTATGTAAAAAGAACAGGAGACATCTTTGATACCTCAGCACGGATAATGGCTTATCCGTGTTGAGGTATTGTTGAGCTTATTTGATACAGATCAACAATTCTATGGTTGAGAGAGAGAGAGAGAGAGAGAGAGATTGAGAGAGAGAGAGAGAGATTGAGAGAGGGGGAGAGAGAGATTGAGAGGAGAGAGATAATGGATAATGGATAATCATTAGTACTTAAACTTACCCATTGTTGTTCCAGAATTTGGGGAGACAACCAAAGAACGTTCTGAAAGAGTCCAAAGGATGCAAAACTTCGCTACTGAAGTTGCTTACGTAAATGTGGCCCTGTAGCCTCTGCTTTAAATCAATTAGAATGGTTAAATAAAAATAAGAAACACATATATGACTTATGTATCTTAATCTTCAAAGGCTTGCATCAGCGCTTTCCTCAGTGGTTGCTCAATCTTTATACCGCGAACGATATGCCAGGTACAATTACAGGACAAAGAAACTTATATGTACGAAGAGCAAATACTGTATCGGGCACAAAAATGATAGCGGTGATAGGCCCACAGGTATGAAATCATATTCCAGCACACATAAAGAACACTGCGTCACTCTCTGTCTTTAAAGACAAACTAAAGAAATATCTAGTGCATGACTAAATCGAACTTTTGTATAATATTTGAATATCAAATTCTATTAAATTTTATGTTAAATATGTATGTAAGTTCTATGTTGTGATATGTGATACATGTGCGCCATTATTGTCTAACAGTCCATCAATGTATTAGTATTATTAATATTGTCTCTTTGATATGTAGTCGTGGTAGCAGTGATGCTGCGTATGTTATCGACGCTACTACCTCCTCCCTCAACGCCCCTCCCCCCTCCCTCATACCGCTCCTACCCCCCCCCCCTATTCACATCACCATGCTAAACCAATCGCTGTTCCTCGGCGATCGATCCCTTGCGCTGGAAGTCGTGGCTCGCCGTCTTCGTCCTGGTAACTTTATCAAACTTCTCCTTGCTCCTTCTTTCTTCGTCTTTGTTTCTGCCGTTCGTCAATCTTCTTTTCTTCTTCGTCTTTGCTCTTTTGGGTCGTCTTAATTTTTTCTTTTTCTTCTTTTTTCTTCTTCCTGTTTTTCTTATTCTTCCTCTTCCTTTTCTTCTTCTTTTCCTCCTCCTCATCCTCCATCTTCTTCTTCTTCTTCATCTTCTTCATCTACGTCCTCTTTTTCTTCTACTGTTCCTGTTCTTCATCCTCCTTCTCCTCCTCGTTTTACTTCTACCCCTCTTCCTCCTCCTTTTACTTCCCCCCTCCTCCTCCTTTTACATCTCCCCCTCCTCCTCCTCTCCCTCCTCCTCAACCTTTTCCTCCTCTCCCTAATCCTCTTCCTTCTCCTTCTCCTTCTCCACCTGCTCTCCATTTTATCCTTCTCCTCCTCCTCTCCCTACTTCTCTCTATGCTCTTCCTCTTATCCTCCTCCTCTCCCTCCTCTCCCTTCTCCTTCTCATCCCCCCTTCCACGTACACACGCCACCTTTTTTCTCCTACTATAAATTTATACTCATAAAAGTATAATATATGAATAATGTATCAATATATCATAATATACACGATTAACATTTAGCAAAGAAGATGTTCCTTACTGCCTCCTTTTTGCGAATTTGTACATATCAGCATTTGACACACAGGATAGTCTTTAATTCTTTCACAAATAGGATATTCTTTAACTCCCTCGCAACGCGCTCGCACCAACGCTTCCATAAGGACCGCTTTCCCGCCATCGCGCAAACCCATTCAAATTTCAAGCTTGGCCTTCGCTACACCCTCCCCCCTCCATTTAGCTGACAAGCGTATTTGGGTTTCTTTGTGTTGGCCAGGATATTTTACGAGCATTCGTGACGCGCAAATATTGGCTGCCGCGTAAACTCTACGAAAAAAAAAAAGAAAAAAATGTCTATCATACGCGAAAGAAATTGCGTTCACGGAACTGCAAAAATAAATGGTTCATTAACTTTATTGTCTGAGTCCTCGAGACTGAGCAGGCAAACACAGAAAATGGAAATCTTGCTTTTCGTTTTGTGATTACTGTTATCAATTTTATTCTTTGTTTTTCACTGGAATTGATTCATGTCTCATTACGCTTTGTTTGTTGTTTCAGAGATCGAGTGCAGCCTGATGGAGGAGTGGTAAGTAGCCACCGTACTGTTTGTGGTATGGGTGTGTTTGATAAAGTTGAGTAGGGCACCAGAAAAAGAGGACGGGGCTAGACAGTACAATGCACTTTTTACTGTTTATGTTGCATGTAAATGGGTGTTTGTGCCCATTCACAAAGACATACTGATGCAACACTAGTGTGTTTATATATAGGCGCATAAGTATGTGTAAGTAAATACATATATACGTACATGCATATCTCTCTCTCTCTCTCTCTCTCTCTCTCTCTCTCTATCTATCTATCTATCTATCTATCTATCTATCGATATATATATATATATATATATATATATATATATATATATATATATATATATATATATATATGCATGTGTTGGCTAGTGCGCGTGCGATCGTTCGGCATAAACCGACGGCGTCCCTCGGGCCTGGCCTTCGTCCCGCGTCCTCGCGTGACGACGAGTACCGTAATCTCCCCAGGACAATGATCACCAACTGGCACCGCGTTGGATAATGATTCCCGTTCCATCTGTGTGGGACCATTTTAAGGTCAAGAGGAACTTAGCACAAGGCCGATCTGCTCTCAAGGGGATGGTCGGCGAAGACATCTCGAAAAGGCTTGCGTAACGA
>NW_027217205.1:5000-12000 GCF_042767895.1 Penaeus vannamei | reverse complement strand
AAAAGGAAGAAGAAAATGAAGAAAAAGATGAGGAGATGGAAATGAAGAAGAAGAAGAAGAAGAAGAAGAAGAAAAATGAGGAAGAAGAAAAAAGTGGGAAGAAGAGGAGGTAGATGAGGAGAGGAAATGAAAAAGAAGAAGAAGAAGAAGAAGAGGAAGAGGAGGAGGAAGAGGAAGGAAAAGGCAAGAAAAGGGGATAGATGAGGAGAGGAAAATAAAAAGGAATAGAAGTAGAAGGAAGGAGAAAAGGAAGAAGAGGGTTTAGATGAGAAGGGGGAAAGGGAAAGGAAGAGGGGGAAGAAGAAGAGAAGGAGGAGGAAGAAGATTAAAAGGAAGAAAAAAGGGTAGATAAGGAGAGGAATAGGAAAAGGAAGAGAAGGAGGAAGACAAAGGAGCAGAAAAGGAAGAATAGGGTTTAGATGAGGAGCGAAAGGAAAAGGAAGAGGGGAAGAAGAGGAAGAAGAAGATGAAGAAGAAGAAGAAGGAGACGAAGAAAAAGATGAAGAAGAGGAGAGAGAAGATAAAAAGAAAGAAGAAAACATTATCATATATGAAGTAGGTAAAATAAGCAAAAGAGAAGATAAATAGGAGAAACAGAAGAAGAAGAAAATATTATTTATACTTATATAAAACTCTCAATACAAGGAAATAATTTTCATTATTCTTTTAACTATTCATTTGCATTCATTTTTTCTTTTGGTCAAAAGAGAAAGAATACAAGTGATAATTAAGAACAAAAAAACAACAAACAAACAAAACAAACAAAGAAAGAAAACATGCATATTTGGATCTTATGGTAATCATAATTCTTATCTGTATTATTATAATTATTTTCATTTTAGGATTATACGTTATCTGTCTTTACTTATTTTTTCATATCATTATCTCAAAATTGTCTAACCTTTTTTGATGGATTTTTGGTAATTTGATATTCTCCATATCATATTTTCTCAAAATCCCCATCGCCATTATTTCCCAGGTGCAAAAAAAAAAAAAAAAAGGTAATTACGCCTCATTATTTTCGAATCTCATTGTTTCTCATACGTCTTCTAGCCTCCCAAGTCTCCTCTCTCCCTCTCTCTCTCTTACACACTCTCTCTCTCTTTTCCTCTCTCTCTCTCTCTTTCTCTTTCACTCTCTCTCTCTCTCTCTTTTTCTCTTTCACTCCCTCTCTCTCTCTCTTCCTCCTTCACTCTCTTTAACTCTCTCTCTCTTTCTCTCTCCCTCCCTCTATCTCTCGTTCTCTCTCCCTCCCCCTCTCTCTCTCTTTCTCTTTCACTATCTTTCTCTCTCTCTCTCTCTTTCTCTTTCACTATCTTTCTCTCTCTCTCTTCTCTTTACTCTTTCACTCTCTCTCTCTCTCTCTCTCTTCTCTCCTCTCTTATACACAAACTCTCTCCTTCCCTCCCTCCCTCTCTCTCCTCTCTCTCCTCTCTCTCTCTCTCTCTCTCTCTCTCTCTCTCTCTCTCTCTCTCTCTCTCTCTCTCTCTCTCTCTCTCTCTTCATCTCTCTCTCTCTCTCTTCATCTCTCTCTCTCTCTCTCTCCTTCTTCCTTTGTCCCTCTTCCCTTCCTTCGTTAAGACTCTCCCTTCCTCTTACTTATTCTTAGACTTGTGCTGAAGTAATGAACACGTGACCTGCCTCTTGATAAGACTGCTGAGTCATGGTGTATCCGTGATTAAGGAGAGGTGAGAACAGGGTCTTGGAGAGGAAGGGGGGGGGGAGGGGGAAGAAGGAGGAAGGAGGAGGAAGGAGGTGGGAGGAAATGGGATAGAGGAAGGAGGAGGAAGGAGGAAGGAGGAAATGGGGTAGAGGAAGGAGGAGGAAGGAGGTGGGAGGTAATGGGATAGAGGAAGGAGGAGGAAGGAGGAAGGAGGAAATGGGGTAGAGGAAGGAGGAGGATGGAGGAAGGACAAATGGGGATAGGGAAGGAGGAGGAAGGAGGAAGGAGGAAATGGATAGAGGAAAAGGAGGAAGGAGGTGGGAGGGATGTAGGGAGAGGAGGGAGGAGGGAGGAGCGAGGAGGTGGGAGGGAGGTAGGAGGGAGGAGGAGGGAGGGAGGTGGGGGAGGAGAGAGGGAGGTAGGAGGGAGGAGGGAGGAGAAGGAGGAGGAAGGGAAGAAGGAGGAAATAGGAAGGAGGGAAAGGGGGAGGAGGGAGGAAGGAGGAAGAATAAGGTAAACGAAGAGGAAGGAGAAAGGAGGAAGAAAGTATGAGGAAGAAGGATGAAGAAAGGGAGATAGGAGGAAGAAGAGGAGACGGATAACAGGTCAGAAATGTTAAGTGTAGGACGAGGAAGTGAAAGAAAATGAGGAAGAACGAAGGAAGAAAAGAAGAAGGAGAATAGAGCAAATGAAAAAGAGGAGGAGAAGGAGGAGGAGGAGGAGGGGGGGGGGGGCAGTAGAAGATTATAAGGCCTCGTGTTGGTTCTTTTACTAAGTGAACCGGCGGCGTTCATCTAGAATTTTTTTGAAGGAGGCTTTAAATATTTCCTTAATGTATCTAACTGTCATTTACTTGATATATGGAGCTTTTATTTGTTTTTTATATTCGTAATTTATTTGTCTTAATTTTTTTTTTATGTGTAATCAAGTATTTAACTTAGTTGGTATATCTAGACTTTATATTTGCTTGGTATAGTTTTTTAGATAATTCTGGTGGAAATATATAAGACTGAAAGATATATCGAATTCCACGTAATTCTATGTATGAATGAAAGAGGATTGAAGTTGACAAATTTTACTGAATACTAACAGTGTTTTTTAGGCTTCTTCCATAGTCTTAAGAAGGCAAGTTTCGTACACACACGCACACACACACACACACACACACACACACACACACACACACACACACACACACACACACACACACACACACACACACACACAACAACACACACACACACACACACACACACACACACACACATACACACACACACACACACACACACACACACACACACACACACACACACACAATATATATATACTCCCCCTCTACAGACACGCACTAAAACAAACACACATGCTCCCCCTACACGCACTAAAACAAACAATCACTCCCCCCATACATGAACTAAAACAAACAAACACCCCCCCCCTACACACGCGCACTAAACACACACACACACACACACACACACACACACACACACACACACACTAAAACACACACACACACACACACACACACATATACACACACACACACACACACAAACTAAAACAAACACACAGAATCCTAAACCAACAACCGAGATGCATTATTTTTGAGCGTCAAGAATTGCCTATTCATTTTATGGTTGTCCGATAGTTACGTTGTTATGGACAAAGGAGAAGCAGGAAAGAAAATTGTGAAATATGGAAGAAGGAGGAAAGAAGAAAAAGATTGAAGAGAGACAGAAGATCGAGGGAAGAAGGAGGAAGGAAGAAAGAGAAGGAGTAGGAAATGGGATGAAAGAGAAATAAGAAAAAAAGGAAAGAGTTATGTACGTGGAAGTGAATAAAAAAGTGGCAAACAAGACCTAGAGAAAGAGGAGGCGAAGGAGAGAGAGAGAGAGAAGGAGGAAGGATGCGGAGGAGGAGCAAAGGAAAAAGAAGACAAAGGAGGAAGGAAGAGGAAGATGACACAAGAGACGAAGAAACTATGGAGGTGAATGGAATTAGAGTAAAGTATGGAAGAGGAGAAGGGTGGAAGAAGATAGAAGAAAAAGAACCAGAAGGATAGGAAGAAGAAGGCGAATAAGTATAAGAATAGAATTGATAATAATAACAGTAATGATAATTACTATGACAATCATAATGTTGATAATAATGATGATAACAATAATGATAAAGGAAATAATTATGATGATGATAGCAATGATGATAATAAAAATATTAATGATAATGAAAACAAGCTAATAATGATAAAAATATTTGTAGTAATAATAATGATAATAATAATTATTATTATTATAATATAAGATTATAATGATAAGGATAATAACAAGGATAGTACTGAAAGTGATGATTATAATAGTTATAATAGTGATGATAGTAAGAATAATGAAGATAATAATGATGAAAATATTGATAGTAATAATAATGATGAAAATATTGGTAGTAATAATAATGATGAAAATATTGATAGTAATAATAATGATCATGATAATAATAATAACAATAATAATGATACTAATAAGAACATTGGTAATAATAATGATAATAACAATGATAATAATAATAATAATGATAACAATGATAGTAATAGTAATAATAATGATAATAATAATAATAATAATAATAATAGTAATAATAATAGTAATAATAATAATAATAACAGTAATAATAATGATAATAATGATAATAATAATAATAATAATAATAATAATAATAATAACAATAATAATAATAATAATAATAATGATAATAATAATAAGAATAGGAAGGATACAAAAAACGAAATTCTGGGGAAATATTTTTCTTCTCAAGTAATTATTCCATCATCACTTATTTCCTTATTCTCGTTTTTGTTCAACTTCCGTAAAATGATTTAGACGCATCCTCTTTTCTTTGAGTGTGTGTGTGTGTGTGTGTGTGTGTGTGTGTGTGTGTGTGTGTGTGTGTGTGTGTGTGTGTGTGTGTGTGTGTGTGTGTGTGTGTGTACTAAATAATGATAGCAATGATAGTAATAGTAATAATAATAATGATAATAATAATAATAATAATAATAATAACAATAATAATAGTAATAATGTGTGTGGGTGTACTAAATAAAACGTATCAATAGAACGTGAAAATAGATAAATAGAAAAAAATATCATAAGAATAAGAAAAAGAATAGTAAGAGAAAGAGGAATAATACTAAAAAGGGATGAAGAGGAAGAACATATAAACAAAAAGAGAATGAGGAAGAGGAAAGTGAGGAAGGACAAAGGAATAATAAGTAAAAGGAAAAATGGGAAGTACAAAAAGAGAACAAGAATGGAGGAAAAAGAGGAAGAACAGAAAGAAAATGAGGAAGGGAAAATATGATAACTACAAAAAAGAGAATGAGGAAAGAAAAAAAATGTGGGAAGAACAAAAAGAAAATGAGTAAAAAAAAACACGAAAATGAGGAAGAGGAGAAAAAAAGAAAGAAAAACGAACGGGAAAGAGGAAAGGAAGGATGAAAAGGAGGAAGCCAAAGAGGAGAAAAGGGGGGATACGCAAGCACAGTATAGGGTTGGCTTGGACAATGAAAAAAGGGGCGGGGGGAGAGGGGGAGGGCGGGGCGGGAAGTGTTCAATTGATCGAGTTATTGCATCTAAAAGGTTCGATATCCCGGATGTGAGGGTAGTGGGGTGGGGGTAGGGGGTAGGGGAAGGGGCATGAGGTGGGGTGTTGGATGTGCGGGGAGAGGGGAGAGGGGGTGGGGGTAGGGGAGTAGGGGAAGAGGGTATGATGGTGGGGGGTGTTGGATGTGCGGGGAGAGGGGAGAGGGGTGGGGGTAGGGGGGTAGGGGAAGGGGGCATGAGGTGGGGGTGTTGGATGTGCGGGGAGAGGGGAGAGGGGGGGGGGTAGAGGGGTAGGGAAGAGGGTATGATGGTGGGGGGTGTTGGATGTGCGGGGAGAGGGGAGAGGGGAGAGGGGTGGGGGGGGGTAGGGGTGGGAGGAAAGGGTGTAGCGAGTTGAGGATAGCTATATATGAGTTTTTTTTTATAACATGTGTGTGTATGTGAAGTAGATGTATCTACACACACACACACACACACACACACACACACACACACACACACACACACACACACACACACACACACACACACACACACACACACACACACACACACACACACACACTTTACTGTATAATCACACTACCGCTCGTGTCTATAGAAACCCAATTTCTCACCCCCAAAATATTTATCATTTCGCAAAAAACAAACACACAAATGTTCCGAAAAGATTCACTCATCATTTTATAGTCATTGAATTTTATCGACGAAAAAAAGAGACATTTGAAAGATTGTTCTTGGCTCTTCTAGTATTCAAAATGTCAGCGATGAAAGATATACGGGAGTAAAAGGAATTCTAAGAACTGTAACCCAAAGAGATATCTAGATATTATTCAGACAAAAAAAGAAAAAAAAATCCCCCATATACTTTTTTGACATGTCGAACTCCACTTACTAGTCAGCAATTTTCATCATCTACAGCAATTCTTTTCATTTTATGAATCAAAACAGTAAAATGAAAAGTAGATTTATGCAACACGGATAAACAACAAATATTTTTGTCTCATAACTTACAGATACCATCAATGACTAAAACCAATCAAACTGCTACCCCTATATAACATAACGGATATACTAAATAACAAAACAAAACGGTCTTCGCAGAGCACAGAGGCAAATCAATAAGCGCCATTAGAAGCTTGGCACAGTGCCAAATATTGCACGGATGATCATATTGATGGCATCCGCAACCTGACTCACTGCGGACGCTCGGGAATGTCAGCTGGCGGATGGCGTGCAGTTTGTCAGGCGTTTAGCTACAGCGTGCTTTTGCGAGTTGGGAAATCCTTCTGGGATGGCACTCGATGGCAGAGCACAGGAGGGGCCGCGAGGAGAGGGTGCCAGAGCGGGGATTTGTCTCTCTCTCTTTTTCTCTCTCGGTTGGTTGTTCTTTTCTCTGTCTGGTTGTCTGTCTGTGTCTGGTTCTCTCTCTCACTTACTCACTCACTCACTCACTCACTCTCTCTCTCCACTCTCTCTCTCTCTCTCCCCCCCCCCCACTCTCTCCACTCTCTCCCACTCTCTCCCCCCTCCCTCCCTCTCTCTCTCTCTCTCTTTTTTCTTTTTCTCTCTCTCTCTCTCTCTCTCTCTCTCTCTCTCTCTCTCTCTCTCTCTCTCTCTCTCTCTCTCTCTCCCTCCTCCCCCTCTCACGATCTCACTCTCTCTCTCCCCCCCCTCTCTCTCTCACGATTTCTCTCTCCCTCCTTGATCTGTCACATTTATTTCTGCCTCTCTCTCT
>NW_027217204.1:7500-12000 GCF_042767895.1 Penaeus vannamei | reverse complement strand
AGAGAGAGAGAGAGAGAGAAAGAGAGAGAGAGAGAGAGAGAAAGAGAGAGAGAGAAAGAGAGAGAGAGAGAAAGAGAGCGAGAAAGAGAGCGAGAAAGAAAGGAGAACGAGAAAGAGAAAGTGGTAGAGAGAGAGAGAGAGAGAGAGAGAGAGAGAGAGAGAGAGAGAGAGAGAGAGAGAGAGAGAGAGAGAGAGAGAGAGAGAGAGAGAAAGAGAAAGAGAGCGAGAAAGAGAAAGAGCGAGAAAGAGAGAGAGAGCGAGAAAGAGAAAGAGAGCGAGAAAAAGAAAGAGCGAGAAAGAGAAAGAAAGAAAGAAAGAGCGAGAGCGAAAGAGAGAGAGAGAGAGAGAAAGAGAGAAAGAGACCGAGAAAGAAAGCGAGAGCGAGAAAGAAAGAAAACGAGAAAGAGAAAGAGAAAGAGACCGAGAAAGAAAGCAAGAAAGAGAGCGAGAGAGAGGACCTGCGGTACTCCGCTGCTTTCTCCCGGGATTCGAGGCCGCTCGTCGTCTGTTGCCAGGCACTCGCCGCCGCCGCCGCTCGCTCGCTCGAGGCTCAGGATATGGGTCATTGGTGGCGTAGGGAGGGGCGGGAGAGAGGGGAAGGTGGGGGTGGGGGTGGGGAAGTGGGGGAGTGGATGGGGGTGGGGGTGGGGTGGGGATGGGTGGGGATGGGGAAGGGGGAGGGGGAGGTAGGGTGGGGTGGGGTGGGGAGAGGGGGAAAAGGGGAGTGTGGGTAGGGGTGGGGGTGGGGGAGAGGGGGAGGTGGGGTGGGATGGGGAAGGGGGAGGTGGGGGAGTGGATAGGAGGGGGAGTGTGGGATGGGGGTGGGGAAGGGGGGGAGAGTGGATGGGGATGGGGTTGGGGGTGGGGTGGGGTAGGGTGGTAGGGGGTGGGGGAAAGAGGGGTGTGGATGGGGTGGGGAAGGGGTGTGGATGTGGAGGGGGGTAGGGTGGATGAGGTGGTAGGGAAGGGGGAGGGATAGGGGTGGGGGTGGGATGGGGTGGGAGTGGGTGGATGGGGATGGGGTTGGGGGGGTGGATGGGATGGGGTGGGGAGTGGATGGGAGGGGGTGGATGGGGTTGGGTCGGGGTGGTGAGTGGATGGGGTTGGATGTAGGTTGGGGAGTGAATAGGGATGGGATGAGGATGGGATTTGATAGTGAGGGGTGATGTGGATGGGGTTGGGGGTGGATGGGGTGGGGTGGGGAATGGATGAGATGAGGATTGAATGAGGGTGGGGCGGGGAGTGGATGAGGTGGTGGGGAGTGTATGGGAGGGATTGGGTGGGGGAGGGGAGGGGATGGAGGTGTGGGGTGGGGGATAGAGAAGCGAGAGAATAGAGGAAAAGTAGAGAATAGGGGATAGGGGGGATTCCTCGCAGCAGGAAAGGGTATGGCGTTGTGTTTATCGCGAAGGAGAATTGAGAATGTTTTTAATCTCTCTCTCTCTCTCTCTCTTTTTCTCTCTCTGTAACTTTCTTTCTCTCCTTCTTTCTTTTTTTCTTTCTCTCTCTCTTTCTTTCTTTCTCTCTTTCTTTCTTTCTCTCTTTCTTTCTTTCTCTCTTTCTTTCTTTCTTTCTTTCTTTCTTTCTCTCTTTCTTTCTTTCTTTTCTCTCTCTCTCTCTCTCTCTCTCTCTCTCTCTCTCTATCTCTCTCTCTCTCTCTCTCCCCCACTCTCTCTCTCTCTCTCTCTCTCTCTCTCTCTCTCTCTCTCTCTCTCTCTCTCTCTCTCTCTCTCTCTCTCTCTCTCTCAATGGGTGTATTTATTGTCCATGCATGTACACAGAATGGCCAAAGTGAGTACATGGATTCACAAGCAATGCATACTTTCTATCTACTCCGTTTGTTCCTTTCTCTTTCTACCCCCCTCGCTCTCTCTTTCTGTTTTTTTTACTCGTCTCTCTCCCTCTTCCTATTCCCTCTTTCTTTTTCCCTATTCTCCATTTAGCCCTTCCTTCCCTCCCTCCTCCCCCTCCTCTCTCTGTACCTTGTTCTTCTCTGCCATGTCCAAACTTCCCTCTTTTCCCCCTTTCTTCCTTCTTCTTCTCCCTCCCTCCCTCCTGCCATCGCTCTCCCTTTCTCTCCTCTCTCCTAAACCCTACTCCCTTCCATCCTTCTCCCTTCTCTCCGAAATCTTCCCTCCCTCGTTCTTACGCTCCCCCCCTCCCCCCTCCCTATTCCCTTTGCTCTCACGCAACAGCCCTCCCTTTCCTCTCCCTCCCTCTCTGTCCCTTCCCTCTCCTTCCCTCTCTATACCTGCCTCTCCTCCCTCCCTTTCTTTCCTCTCCCTTTCCTTTTCCCTCCCTCTCCCTCCTCTCCTTCTTCCTTCCTCTCCCCTCCCTTCCCCCTTTCCTCTCCCTCTCTCTACCTCTCTTTCCCTCCCTCCCTTCTTCCCTCCATCCCTCCCTCTCCCTCCCTCTCCCTCCCTTCTTCCTTCCCTCCCTCCCTCCCTCCCTTCTTCCCTCCCTCTCCCTCCCTCCCTCCCTCCCCCACATAGAAGACACGAGGCGAGCACGTGGCCGCAAGCTCGCCGTGACCCAGCCATTTTACTTTTGTAGATGAGGGGGGGGGGGGGTTAGGGGGGAAGCAAAAAGATGGGAGGGCGAGGAGGGAAGATGAGAGGGGAGGGGGGGGGGTGAGAAAGGGAGGAGAGAAGAGGGAAGGAAAGGGAGGGGAGGGCGAGGAGGGAAGATGAGAGGGAGGGGGTGAGAAAGGGAGGGGGAGGGCGAGAGAGTGTGAGAGAAGGGAGGAGGGAGGGCAGCAGCAGGCCAGAAAGGGAGAGATTAGGGGACAAAAGGGGTGGGGAGGGCGGAATATAGTGAGGGGAGGGAGGAGGGAGAGAGGCAAATTTAGAGAAGGGAGACAAAAAAGGAGGGAAGAGGGGAGTAAGAGAACTGAGAGGGAGGGGGGTAGAAGGGTGTGAAGAGGAAGAGAGGAGTGATAAGGGAGAAAGGGTGGAGAGCAGAGAGGAGAGAAAAGAGGGTGGGGGAAGGGAGAAAAGAGAGGGAGAGGGAGAGGAGAGGAGGGGAGGAAAGAGGGAAGGAGGAAGAAGAGGGGAGAGGAGACGAAAGGAGGAGGAAGAAGAGAGGAGGGGAGAAAAGAGGTGCTGGAGGACCTCCTTGGGCTGCTTCTTGTTCTTGTTGTCTCTCTGTGTCTGTTTCTTGTTTTTCTGTTGTTTGTGTCTTGTTGTTTCCCTGTTTCTCTTGTTTTTCTGTTTGGTTGTTTTTGTCCTGTTTTTTTTTCTGTTTTCCTGTTTTCTTTTCTGTTTTCCTGTTTTTTGTTTTATTTTGTGTTTTTAATATTTTTCTCTCCTTTGCTTTTGTTTTTTATCCCGTGTATTTATTGATTTAATTATATTATCGTGTTCCGTTTTTATTTATTTATTTATTTATTTATTTATTTTTTACTTTCTTATATTTTTTGTGTTATATTTGTTTCGTCTGATGTTGTTTTATTATTGTTGTTGTTGGAAGAAATATTTCCATAAATATATATAGATAAATTAAATTATAATTGATAAGATAGATATAGAAAAATAAAATATACAGATAAAATAGATATTGATAAATGAAATGCATATAGATATATAGATAAACAAAATATACAGATAAAATAGATATACATAAATTAAATATATAGAAATATATAGATAGATAAAATAAATGGTAGATAAACAAAACAATAGAAATAGATAACAAGATGCATAGATAAAGAAGAGAAATAGATAAATGATGAAAGATGGAATAGATAGATGAAATAGATAGATGAAATAGATAGATGAATTAGATAGATGAAATAGATAGATGAAATAGATAGATGAAATAGATAGATGAAATAGATAGATGAAATAGAAAGATGAAATAGATAGATGAAATAGATAGATAAAATAGATAGATGAAAGGCCGAAAGAAAAAATGAAAAAAAATCGTAGGTCCATGATGTCACACGCAAGAATAATTCAATAAAGGAATGGATAAAAGATGAATAGATAAAGGAATATGATAAATGGATAGATAGACGAGAATCGTGATGTTTTGGCTCGTCACCGTAATTTCCTTTTTTTGCTTTGTTTTTTACTTATCTTTCATTCTCCCCCCCCCCCCCTCTCTCTCTCTCTCTCTCTCTCTCTCTCTCTCTCTCTCTCTCTCTCTCTCTCTCTCTCTCTCTCTCTGTGTCTGTCTCTCTCTCTCTCTCTCTCTCTCTCTCTCTCTCTCTCTCTCTCTCTCTCTCTCTCTCTCTCTCTCTCTCTCTTCCCTATCTCTCTCTCTCTCTCTCTCTCTCTCTCTCTCTCTCTCTCTCTCTCTCTCTCTCTCTCTCTCTCTCTCTCCATTTATTTCTCTTTTTCCCCTCCATCTTTTATATCTTTTTATGCGTGGTGATGAGGGTCATTTTCGTGGGATGTTCCCGAGCCACGAGGCAGGAGGTCGTGACTAGCCCCGCCCCCTTCTCCCCCTCCCCCTCCCTTCCCTTCGTCCTCTCCCTCCCTTCCCTCTCCTTCCACTCCC
>NW_027217204.1:0-2500 GCF_042767895.1 Penaeus vannamei | reverse complement strand
CCCCGTCCTTCTCTCTATCCCCCACTCTTCTTCTCCCTCCTCTTCCTCTTCCTATTCGCCCTCTTCTTCTCCCTCCTCTTCCTCTTCCTATTCGCCCTCTTCTTCTCCCTATTCGCCCTCTTCCTCTCCCTATCCCTCCTCTTCCTCTCCCTATTCGCCCTCTTCCTCTCCTTATCCCTCCTCTTCCTCTCCCTATTCGCCCTCTTCCTCTCCCTATCCCTCCTCTTCCTCTCCCTATTCGCCCTCTTCCTCTCCCTACTCTTCCTCTCCCTACTCTTCCTCTCCCTATTCGCCCTCTTCCTCTCCCTATCCCTCCTCTTCCTCTCCCTATCCCTCCTCTTCCTCTCCCTATTCGCCCTCTTCCTCTCCTTATCCCTCCTCTTCCTCTCCCTATTCGCCCTCTTCCTCTCCCTATCCCTCCTCTTCCTCTCCCTATTCGCCCTCTTCCTCTCCCTACTCTTCCCTCCCTATTCGCCCTTTCCTCTCCCTATTCGCCCTCTTCCTCTCCCTATCCCTCCTCTTTCCCTCCCTATCCCTCCTCTTCCTCTCCCGAGCCCCTCCCCCTTCGCTCACTCTCCCACTCTCATCTCTCTTTCCTTACCCTTTCCCCCCCCCTGCCACCGTTTAAGGACTTCCTAAAGGACACATCTGCGAACAGGATCATCCCTCCCCTCCCCTCCCCTCTCCCACTCCTTCACCCTCTCCCTCCCTTCTCTCGTACTCTTCCCCTTCCCTTCCCTCCCCCCTCCCGTGAAGGCTGGGGCCAACGGGTGAAGGAGAAAGTTCGTTGGGTACTCCATATCTCTCTCTGATTTCTCCTATTCCTCTCTTCCTCTTACCTCTTCTCTTATTCATCCCGCCCTCCTTCCCTTTCGTCCCCCTCCCCTCCTCACTCTTTCCATCCCACCCTTTCTTCCTCCTACCTTTCCCTCCCTTTCTCTCTGCCTTCTTGCCTCCCTCGTTCCTATTCCCTTTCTTTCCCACTTTCTCCCTCTCTCCTCTCCTTCCCCTCCTTCCCCTCGTCCTCCTCCTCTTGATTCTTTTCCTCCCTTCCTCATGCCTCCCTTGATCTCTCCCCTTTCTCCCTCCCTTCCTCCATCTCTCTCTTTCTCCATCTCTCCCTTTCTCCATCTCTCCCTTTCTCCATCTCTCCCTTTCTCCCTCCCTCCCTCCCTCCTTAGCCTGGTCAGCATCACGTGAGGACCGCGTGCAACAACAACAACATCCAGCACAGTTTGGTTCGACTTTGACCTTCTGTTTGGGAGAGATTGCCGCTTGTTGTTCGCAACTGCCCTTTGCCCATCCCTCTCTTCTCTTTCTTCGTCTTCCTTTTCTTCGCCTTTTTCTTCTTCTTCCTTTTCTTCGTCTTTTTCTTCCTTTCTTCGCCTTTTTTCTTCCTTTTTCTTCATTTCTTTTTCTTCGTCATCATCTTCACCTTAGCTTCTCTCTTCTTCTCTCTCTCACACACACACACACACACAAGAGAGAGAAGGAGGGAGAGAGAGAGAGAGAGAGAGAGAGAGAGAGAGAGAGAGAGAGAGAGAGAGAGAGAGAGAGAGAGAGAGAGAGAGAGAGAGAGAGAGAGAGAAACAGACAGGGACACAAAGAGATATTAAAAGAGATTGATAAGATTAACAGCAATTAAGTTACATTTCTGACATTTCCTTTTCGATAAGAGAGAGACAAGAAAAATAAGCCATTGATTAATATATATATATATTTTTTATATGTTTTTTTCCCCAGTTTGTTTTTGAAGTTCTTTCCTGTTTGAGAATGGAGGGGGTGGAGGGGGGGGGGGGCTATGGATTCTTGGGATGGGGCTAGGGGGAGGGGGGAGGGGGGAGGGGGAGGGCAAATAGGTATGAGAGGGTAGTGGGATGAGTGGCCCTGGGTCTGCTTTGGGGAGGGAAGAAGGGTAGGAAGGGAGGGAGGGAAGAATGGGGAGGAAGAAGGGTAGGGGAAAGGGAGGGAGGGAAGAATGGGGGAGGAAGAAGGGGTAGGGGAAAGGGAGGGAGGGGAAGAATGGGGGGAGGAAGAAGGGTAGGGGAAAGGGAGGGGAGGGGAAGAATTGGGGGAGGAAGAAAGGGTAGGGGAGGGAGGGAGGAGAGGAGGGAAGAAGGGCAGGAAAAGGAGGGAGGGAGAGGAGGACGGAAAGGAAGAGGGAAAGGCAGAAATAAGAGAGAGGAGGAAGAAGAAGGAAGAAAATAGAGAGAGAGAGGGGGAGGAGGAAGAATTGGGGGAGAATTAAAAAAGGAAGAGGGAGGAGGAAAAGAAAAAAAGAGGGAAGGCGGGAGAGACGAAAGAAAGAAGAGAGAGGAAGAAGAAGGGGAAGGAAGGATTAGGAAGGATAGGAAGAAAGAAGAGAGAAGAAGAAGAAGGGAAGGAAGGAAAAAGGAAGAAAAGAATTGGGGAGGATGGAGGGGAGGAGGGGAGGGAAGAACCGGGTTGGGGGAAAAATTGGATAAGGAGGGAGGGGGAGGGGGAGGGGGAGGGAAGAATT
>NW_027217202.1:0-2500 GCF_042767895.1 Penaeus vannamei | reverse complement strand
AACTGCTCCTCCCACCCAGCAAGAGTGGCGGGCTGTGGATCCCGCTGGGAGGGCGACTTCCGGGACGCAGGACGGGAGCGAGAACTACTCGTCCCACCTGCGTTCAGATAGACGCCAGCCTAGAGTGAAGCTTACAGGGGAAAGCCTTTGGGAGCCCTGTAGGTGGATGATGGGTTCCACAGCCTGCTGTCCCCTTATATGTGAAGCAGCGTCGGCGGGGGTGGCAGAGGTGGCCTTCCACCCGGAGCGACTGCTCGAGGCTAAATCTCAGGCGGGGAGTCAGGGTGGGGGCTTGGAACGTCTGCTCTTTGCGTCAGGATGATCGGTTGCCCCTGCTATCGAGGGAACTGGGGAAGCTGAGAGTGGAGGTGGCTGCTCTCTCAGAGGTGAGAAGACCTGGCAGCAGAACGATCAGTGTGGGTTGCTACACCTACTACTGGTCAGGCCGCAGCGACGGTCACCATCTCCAGCAGACTCCAGCCCTCGGTAGTAGAGGTTACTCCAGTCGATGGGCATATAATGGTAATGCCGGACCCGTTGCCGGACCCACCCATCAGTGAGGATGCCCCCTCCCTAACCGATGTTAGGGGGGCGGTCTCCAAGCTGAAGAGTGGTAAAGCAGCTGGTATATGCGGCATCCCAGCTGAACTGTTAAAGGCTGGTGGTGAACCTGTGGCGCGGGGGTTGCACGTCCTGGCTGCCACCTGTTGAGGGGTGTGGTCATCCTCTCTGGAAGAGGAAGGGGGACCGATGGGACTGCAGCAACCACCGAGGCATCACACTGCTCAATATACCAGGCAAGGTTCTTGCCCACATCCTTCTGAGACGTATCAGAGATCACCTACTGAGGCATCAGAGACTGGAGCAATCTGGATTCACTCCTAGTAAGTCCACAATAGACTGTATCCTAGCGCTTCGAGTCATTATAGAGCGTCGTGGTGAGTTCGGGCGTGGGCTGCTTGCAGCTTACATCGACCTCAAGAAGGCATTCGATATGGTGCATCGGGAATCACTCTGGGAGATCTTGAGACAGAGGAATTCCAACAATTATTGGACTAATAGCAAGTCTGTATACTGGTATTGAAAGTGCTGTAAAGTGTGGTGGGGGCCTGTTAAGCTTCTTCCCTGTTAGTTCAGGAGTGAGGCAAGGCTGTGTCCTTGCACCAACGCTTTTCAACACTTGCATGGACTGGATACTGGGCAGAGCTACTTTTCAAAGTCATTGTAGAGCAACTCTGGGCAATATCAAGGTTACCGACCTTGACTTTGCTGATGAAGTTGCCATTCTATCTGAGTCTTTGGAATCCTTAGTGGTGGCTCTCGATGCATCTAGTAATGAAGCGAAGCCCTTGGATCTAGAGGTCTCCTGGACCAAGACCAAGATCCAGGACTATGGGGACATATTAGGAGAATCTGTTCAGTCGGTACATGCTTGCGGCGAGGACATTGAAGTCACAGAGAGCTTTACATACCTTGGTAGTGTAGTTCATGACTCTGGGCTGTCAGACCATGAAGTCAGCAGACGGATTGGCCTGGCAGCAGGGGTCATGAACTCTCTCGAGAAGAGTATTTGGAGATGCCGGTACCTGTGCAGAAGGACCAAGCTTCGTGTCTTCGAAGCCCTGATAGTGCCAGTTTTGCTCTATGGTAGTGAAACCTGGACACTATCCTGCATGTTGGAGTCTCGACTTGATGCCTTTTGTAATAGGTCCTTGCGCTGGATCATGGGTTTCTGTTGGCGGGACCATGTGTCCAACCAACGGCTGCACCGTGAGACTGGCACAGGACCTATTACCTGCACAATCCGCGATCGCCAACTCAGGCTTTACGACCACTTGGCTCGCTCCCCTCAGGATGATCCCACCCACCAAGTTGTCTCTGTTCGAGACAACCCTGAGTGGAGGAGGCCTTTGGGTCCCCTTCGGCGTTAGCTCCGCAATGATGAGGATGATTATGGTTTATGGTGTTATATATATATAATATATATATATATATGTTTATATATATAGTGTGATAATATATGTATATATAATAGTAGTAATAATAATAATATATCTCTATATATAATTATATATATATCATTATATATATATATTTATATATAATTTATATTTATATATAATATATATTTATATATATAATATATATTTATATATATGTATGTATGTATGTATAATTATGTATATATGTATATATATATAAGTGTGTATGAATATATATGTACATATGTATGTGTGTGTATATATATATGTATGTATATATATATATATATATATATATATATATATATATATATATATATATATGAACATATGTATATATGTGTATATATAGATGTATATATATATACGCATATACATACATATATATATATGTGTGTGTGTGTGTGTTTGTGTATATATATATATATATATATATATATATATATATATATATATATATATATATATATATATATATATTTATTTATTTATATATATGTGTGTGTGTGTGTGTGTGT
>NW_027217201.1:5000-11993 GCF_042767895.1 Penaeus vannamei | reverse complement strand
GTATATATACATATATGCAAGATGCGTGTATATATATATATATATATATATATATATATATATATATATATATATTATATATATATATATATATATATATATATACACACACACACATAAAACACACACACCCCACACACACAAAAATAAAATATATATATATATAAAATATATATATTTTATATATATATATATATATTTTATATATATATATATATATATATATAAATTTTTTTTTTTGTGTGTGTTTGAAAATACAAATTATGTATGGAGTACATGGGTACAGTTGTGCGGGAAGGAAATCACACACGTGTCTACATTTTACATGTTAGTTTCAAACTGTACCAAACTGAATATTTATTGATACTTTTTTCATTTTTGCTTCACAAACGACAAAAAAAACCTGCCATGGCAAAGAGCAAACCTTAGACCACACTCTAAGACAAACACAAAAAAATAATTTCGTAAAAAAAAGGCCCAAATTGAACGAGTAACAACGTTATAAAGGGTTACCAGACACACCAGACCCGGGACGTAACTAAACACTTGGGGGCCCCTGGGGATTGGGGCCCTTTGGAGGCTCCCAAAAGCCCCCAGAGAGTCCTTATAATTTTGAGGTTTGATAGAGAAAAATCAAAATAAATAAATGGATAAAATACTTATACTGGACTTAATAGCTTATGTTAAACGAATTTTTTTTTTCTTCTTCACGGTTTTAAATTCTCTCTCTCCCTCTCCCCTCTCTCTCTCTCTCTCTCTCTCTCTCTCATTCTTCATGCTGTTAAATTTTGTTATTATTATGATTAGAATTAGGGTTTATGATTCATTTGTTCAATTCTTCTATTCCAGTAAATTTCTGATCTTTTTATCTTTAATTTCAATTATGCTTTGCCTTCGCCCCAACCCCCCCCCCCCCCACATTCCTTCCTCCCTCCCCCTCCCCATCTCCTTCCCTTTCCCCCTTTCCCCCCCTCCCCCCTTCCCTTTCCCCATCCCTCCCCCTTTCCCCCCCTTCCCCTCCCTCCCTCCCCCTTTTCCCCCCTTCCCCTTCCCCCCCCACCCCTTTCCCCCCCATCCCTCCCCCCCCTCCCCCTTTCCCCCCCTTCCCCCCTTTCCCCCCTTTTTAACACGTCACAGCCCCAGCCCGACCCCTGTCTGCTTGCTTGATCGTCGCGACCAGCTGTTGCAGTTATCACCTCTCATCTCCCTCCTTTAACGACCAGACCCGAACCCCTCGGGTCTCTATATGCGGGTTTTTCGGCGGATTTTGGGGGCCCCTCGGTGGCTCTCGTCCTCCTTGTCCTTCTCGTCGTCGACCTCTTCCCTTCCCTTTTCCCCCGCCTTTTCCTTATTTATTTTTTCCCGGGCTTGGTGCTCTGCTATCTCTTCCCTTTTCTCATTCTTCATTTCTTCTCTTCGTCTTCCTTCTCCCGCTCCCCTTTTTTCCTCCTTCATCTCCTTTCGTCTTGGTACTCTGCTTTTCTTCCTCCTCCCATTCCTCC
Organism: Penaeus vannamei; assembly: GCF_042767895.1. Classification (NCBI taxonomy): domain Eukaryota; kingdom Metazoa; phylum Arthropoda; class Malacostraca; order Decapoda; family Penaeidae; genus Penaeus; species Penaeus vannamei. The sequence goes on along the minus strand of NW_027217201.1, from coordinate 10,491 downwards.
TTCATTTCTTCCTTTTGTTTTCCTCCTACTCCTCTTCCTCTTTCTCCTCCTTTTCCTACTTCATACCCTTCTCGTCTTTATTCTGCTTTCTCCTCCTTCTCCCCTTCTTCCCTTTATTTCTTCCTTTTGCTTTCCTCCTACTCATCTTTCCTCCTTTTCCTTGTTTTCTTTTTTTTTCTTTGCCTTTCTTTTTCCTTTTCCTCCTTCATCTCCTTCTCGTCTCCTTACTTGCCTTTTTCCTCCTCCCCCTTTCCCCCTCCATTTCTTTTCGTCTTCCTCCTCTTTCTCCTCCTTTTTCCCCCTTTTTTTTTCTTTTCCTCTCTTTTCCTTTTCCTTCTGCTCTTCTATCTTTTCTCCTTTTTTTCTTCCTCATTCTCCTCTTTCGGTCTTCTTTTTATTCTTTTCGATTTACCCCCCCTTTTTTCTTCCCCCTTCTCCTCCCCCTTTAAATCCATCTCCTGACCTTCTTCCTCCATCTCTTCCTCCTCCTCCTCCCCCTCCTCTTCTCCCCTTCCCCTCCTCTTCTCCCTACCTCTCCTCTTTTCTTTTTCCCCCCTTCCCCTTCCCTCCTCCCCCTTCTCTTCCTCCTCCCCCCCCTTTTTTTCCCCTTCTTCCCCCTCCCCCCTTTCTCTCCTCCTTCTCCCCCTCTCCCCGTCCTCCCCCCTCTCCTACCTTCCCCCCCCCTTCTCCCTCCTCCTTTCCCTCCCCCTCCCCCGTCCCCCTCCCTCTCCTATCTTCCTCCTCCTCCCTCCTCCTCCTCCTCCCCAGGGGAAACGGAGACGGATCAAAACCCAGGGGGGGGGGGGGAGGGGGGGGGGAGGTAAATTTTCCCAAAACAACGACCATCAGGAGGTTTTGGGATAAGGGCTGCGATCCTCTCAATGGGTCCCTCTTCGCATCTGGGGTCCCCCTTCCTCTTGCTCCAGCTGCTACTACTACTACGCTACTACGACTCCCAAAATTATTACTATACGACTCCCAAGAATTTTACACTACGCTGCTACTGCTCCAACGATTACTAACACTACTGCTGTTGTTAAATACTACTACTAGTGCTATTGTTGTTTCTACTACTTTTGTTAATACTACTGCTACTCCCATTGTTGCTCCTACTACTGTAATTACTGCTATCACTACTACAACTATATTTTACTACTACTACTAATACTATTGTTACTACTACTGCTACTATTTTTCTACTGTTACTACTGCTACTGTTAATATACTGCTTCTACTACTACTGCTACTACCAGTGCTACTACAGCCAATGATATTGATAATACAACTACTACTACTTCACTATTACTACAACTGCTGTTGCTATTACCAATACTACTACTACTTCTGCTGCTACCATTAATACGACTTCTGCTATATATATATATCTTTTTAATCTTTTCAATATTCTTCCCCCTCAACTCCCCCTGTTCCCATGTGCGTATGACATTTATTATTCCTTCTTTTTCTCCTCCTCTTCGTTATCTTTTTCCTTTTTCTTGTATTCTTCTTTTTCCCCCTTTCATCTTCCTTTATCTTTTCCCTCCCTCTCCGTTCTCTTCCCTGCTGCTTCCTCTTCTATCCTCTCTTAATTCCCCCCTTTTTTTTTCTCTCCTTTCTCCTTCTCGTGCTCTTCTTATTCTTCATCATTCTTCTTTTTCTTTCTATTCTTTTCCTTTTCCTCCTCCTCTTCCTCCCTTCTTTCTATTCCCCTTCCTTTTCCTCCTCTTCTTATTCTTTATCATTTTTCCCTTTTTTTCTTCCTTTTTCCCCCTCCTCTTCCTCTCCCTTATTTCTATTCCTCTTACTTTTCCTCCTCTTCTTATTCTTCATCATTTTCCTTTTTTTTTCCTTTTCCTCCTCCTCTTCCTCTCCCTTCTTTCTATTCTTCTTCCTTTCCCTCCTCTTCTTCTTATTCTTATCATTCTTCTTCATTTTCCATTTATTCTTCCTTTTCCTCCTCCTCTTCCCCTCCCCTTTTTCTCCTTGTTTGCAAACAGCGACCTCTTACTATATCTATTCATCGACTTACATGTCTATCTGTCTGTCTGTCTCTCGATCAATCTGTTTTCTTGCTATGTACATATTTATTTATTTGTGTTCTTATTTTGAACTTACAGATTCGTCTCAGTTAAGAATATTTAGATATTTATTCATTTATAAAATCGATTTTAAGAGCGTTTATGACATCGCAATTTCCCCAGGATTTATGAACTAAAATCATTTTCTTTTTTGCTTTTTATTTCTATTTATCTGTCTTTCTCTTCATTTTTTATCCTTCTAACTATTGGTTTTCTTACATCCGTTTATCTACCCCCAACCACCCCCCTATCCACCCCCATCCACCCACCCCTCCAATCCCCCCACCCACCCCTCCAATCCCCCCATCCACCCACCTATCCCCCCACCCATCCATCCAATCCACCCACCCCTCTAACCCCCCTCCATCCACCCACCCCCCCCTTCCCACCCCCCTCCACCCACCCACCCACCCTCTACCACCCCCAATCCCCATCCCCCACCTATCCACCCACCAATCCACCCACCCACCCCCCCTACCACCCACCCACCCACCCACCTATCCACCCACCCACCCCCCTAAACCCCCCCACCCACCTATCCACCCACCCACCCATCCAAACCACCCCTCTACCCCCACCAATCCCCCCTCTACCACCCCCAATCCCCCTTTCCCCCCAACCACCAGATAGATGGGGGGCACCCATCCACCCACCCCCTACCACCTATCCACCCACCCACCAACCACCTACCCATCCACCCACCCCCTACCACCCACCCATCCACCCCCCACCCATCCACTCACCCCCCTACCATCCCCCATCCCTCCACCCATCCACCCCCTACCACCCACCCATCCACCCACCCATCCACCCACCCATCCAATCCACCCACCCACCCACCCACCTATCCAAATCCACCCACCCACCCAAACCCCCAACCCACCCCTCTACCACCCACTCCCCCCCACCCACCCCTCTAAACCCCTCCACCCACCCACCTATCCAATCCACCCACCTCCCCTCCACCCACCTATCCACCTCCGGCCGAATCTTGGGAAAGTCCTTTCGTCCCCGCTATTGGCTTAGGCATTAAGTCTATTCAGATGGGACGCCCTTCGCCCTTCTGAATGGACGAGGAGGAGCTGCCCTAAAGCCCTAATCCCTCGAATCCTTAAATCCCTAACCCTAATTCCTCGAATCCCTAAATCCCTAAATCCCTCGAATCCCTAAACCTCCAAAATCTCTCGAATCCCTAAATCCCTAATCCCAACCTCTAATCCTAAAATTCTCGAATCCCTAAATTCCTAATCTCTTGAATCCCTAAATCCCTCCCCCCCACGAATCCCTAATCCCTAAACCTCTCGAATCCCTAAACCTCCAAAATCCATCGAATTCCTAATTCCCTAAATCCCTAACCCCCTAATCTCTCGAATCCTTAATCCCTAGGATCTCAAAATCCCTAAATCCCAAAAACCCTAATTCTCAGGGTCTCTGAATCCCTAAATCCCCAATGCTTACGGACTCTGAATCCCCTAAATCCCAAAACCCCTCGAATCCCTAAACCCTAAATTCTAGGATCTCTGAACCCCAAATCCCTAACCCCGGAGACTGCGATTGAATGTAGGATTTGAAGGGATTGAGGGTCTGTGTTCGGGATTCGTTGCTTGTGGGGGAGGGGAGGGAAGGGAGGAAAGGGGGGGGAAGGGGGGGGAAGGTGATGGATGGAGAGGGTAGGGGGATGATGAGGGAGAGAAGAATGGGGAAAGGGGAGGGAAAAGGTGTGGGAGAGATTGGAAGGGAGAAGAGTGGAAAGGGGGAGAGAGGGAAGAGGCAAAGGAGGGGGAAAGGGGTAAGGTGGAAGGGATGTGAATGACATTGGTAGAATATACGATACGTACATGTGTATATAAAACTATATAAATAGAGAGAGAGAGAGAGAGAGAGAGAGACACTACGCGCACACACTCACTCACAAACACACGCACACATATGCACATATCTGTCTATTTCTTTAATCTTTCTATCTATCTTTATATTTGACCATATACCTTATAGATATCAGTATTTGTATCTTTCTATCTCTACATCTATATTTATATGTATATACTTATGCCTGTATATATACATGCGTATGTACCTGTCTGTCTGTCTGGTTACCCACCGACCCATCCACACACACAAACACACACATGCACACACAAAACACACAAATGCACACACAAAACACACACATGCACACACAAAACACATACACACACAAACACACAAAACCCTCTCCTTCCCCCACACACAGACACATAAACACAACACACATACCCTACAAACACCCCCTCCCCCACACACACACACCCACAGAACCCCCTTCCCACACACACAGCCACATCAACCGCCTCACACAAAAACACACACGACCAACCCCCTCACACAAGAACACACACAACCCTCCCCCTCCCACACACACACACAGAAACACACACGACCCATCCCCTTACACAAGAACACCCCCCCACACACACACACACGAGCCATCCCCTTACACAGGGAAAAAACACAACCCTCCCTCCCCCCCCCCCACACACACAACCCATCCTCCTTACACAGGAACACACACAACCCCCCACCCCCCTTTACACAGAAACACACATGAGCCCCCACCTTCCCCCCCCCCCCCTCGCCACCCCACCCCATCCACACACACGCCCCCACCCCCCCCTCAAACCCTCCAAGTGACCAGATTTGACCCCCGCAACAGAAGCGAGAAAGACTAAGCAAGCAAAATAGGATTTGTAAGGAAGGAAAGCTGCTTGACTGACCGAGCTAATTCTCAAAGGCAGACAGACACTTTGTCAGCCAGACATGTGTTCTCAGCTGGGATACAGATGAGCACTATCGTCTTGACGCATCCAGAGGAGAGGGGAGAAATGGAGAGAGAGAGAAGGAGAGAGAGAGTGAGATAACTAGATAGACAGATAGAGAGAGAGAGAAAGAAAGAAAGAAAAAGAGATAGAGATAGAGATAGAGATAGAGATAGAGATAGATAGATAGATAAAAGAGAGAGAGAGAGAGAGAGAGAGAGAGAGAGAGAGAGAGAGAGAGAGAGAGAGAGAGAGAGAGAGAGAGAGAGATAGATAGATAGAGAGAGAGAGAGAGAGAGAGAGAGAGAAGGAGAGAAGGAGAGAGACGGAGAGAGATAGAGAGAGAGTAAAGTAAGAAAAAGAGAGAATAAAACTGTGAGTAAGAAAAGGTAGACCATTTAAACAAAGAAAGAAACAAACAGAAAACACTATACAGACAACAAACAGCCCAAAGAGAACATACATACATCTGACAAAAAGATAGATACAGAGAGAGAGAGAAGGGGGGGGGATGGATGGAGAGGGGTAACACACACACATAAACACACACTGAAAAAAAGAGAGAGAGACAGAAAAGTGTAAGAAAAGTGAGGGGTGTGAGAAAGAGAGAGAGAGAGA
>NW_027217200.1:0-11990 GCF_042767895.1 Penaeus vannamei | reverse complement strand
GGGGGGGGTGAGGGAAGGGGAAATCCTAAAAGTACGAGATGGAAAGGGAAGAGGATGGGAGGGGGGGAGGGCTCGGAAGGGGAAAAGGCAGTGTGCTAGTCTGTAAGAAAAGGGACGGGGGGGGGGTGGAAGGGTGGAAGATGGGGAGATGTCTCCAAGGAAGAAAGAGGGGAAAGAAGGGGAAATAACCCGAGTAGATGAAGGGAAAAAAGAGGAGAGAGACCGAAGAAATGAATGAAAGAGGGGAAAAAGGAAAAAAGAGATAGGCAAAAAGAGTCAACAGGGAGAGGGGAAGGGAGGGTGAGGGGGAGTCCAGACGGGAAGGAGGCTAGAACATCCCGTGGAGGGGGGGGGGGGGAGAGGGGAAGCCAAGGGGAAGAGGGGGGGAGGGAGAGAAATCCAGACGCTGGGTGTGGCTCAGTGCTTGATCGGGCGGAAGGTCCTCGTGGTGGGCGTGGACGAGGGGCGGGGGCGAGGGGTGGGGCGGGGACGAGGGGCGGGGGCGTGGGAGAGGGGCGAGTGGGCATGGGGCGTGGGCGAGGGGCAATGGGTGGGGCGAGGGGAGGGGCGGGGACGTGGGAGAGGGGCGAGGGGTGGGGCGGGGGCGAGGGGCAATGGGTGGGGCGAGGGGAGGGGCGGGGGCGTGGGCGAGGGGCGGGGGCGTGGGAGAAGGGCGGGGACGGGGGCGAGGGGCGGGGGCGTGGGAGAAGGGCGGGGACGTGTGAGAGGGGCGGGGGCAAGGGGTGGGGCGAGGAGAGGGGACGACTCCTGACTCCGAGCTTAGGAGGAGGTCGTGAAGGGAAGGAAGAAAGATGGAGGAGCCGAGGCAGGGAATAAAAAGGGGAAACTGAAGCGTGATAAAGAGGGAGGTAAGAAGAAAAATGCAAGGGGGGAGGGGGAGGGGGGAGGGGAAGGGGGAAGGGAGAGAGGGAGGGAGGGAAGGAGAGAAAGGGAGAGATGGGGGGAGAGGGAGGGAGGAAGGTAAGAAGAAGAATGAAAGGGAGAGGGAGAAGAAAATAAGAGAGAGAGAGAGAGAGAGAGAGAGAGAGAGAGAGACAGAGACAGAGACAGAGACAGAGACAGAGACAGAGACAGAGACAGAGAGAGAGAGAGAGAGAGAGAGAGAGAGAGAGAGAGAGACAGAGACAGAGACAAAGATCGTGGTGCACCTTGACAATAAGTCACAATTAAATAATTCTAAACAAAATTATCTTGCAAAACCTTCATTCGAATGACACCCCCCTCCCCTCTGCCCGAACAGAGGAGGAAAGAAAATCAGAAAAAAAATGACGAAAGGAGAAGTAAACCTAATAAATATGAACAACAATTTTTTTTCTTTCTTTCGTTCTTTCTTTTTCTTTTTGGAGAGGGGAAATATATAAAAGATTAATAAAAGAATTAAAGAAATACATATAAATGGGAAAAAAATAGGATATGAACGCGGTCGAGTCTATATAATTCTTTGGAAATGAGTTTACGTGCGGACATACAGACAAACAGACACATACACCGCGAAACACAGACACACACACGGACATACAGACAAACAGACACATACACCGCGAAACACAGACACACACACGGACATACAGACAAACAGACACATACACCGCGAAACACAGACACACACACACACACAAAAGAAAAAAACTCCAAAAAATGACAAAACAAGACCAAAAAGGCCAAAAATTATTTTAAATTCCAAAAATTCTAAACATTCTTGGGACAGTCAGTGATAGGCGAGTCAGGTATTTCTTTTTCTTCTTTTTTCTCCCTCTTTTCCATCTATCAGCACAGACACACATTGAAAAATACCCTCCATAATCGAAAAAATAGATAGAAACGTAAAAAAATAATAATAATAAATAAGATAGAAACGTTAAAAAATAAAAAATAAAAAGGCCAAAAATCCTTTCAAATTCCAATTGTTCCTGGAACAATCAGGAACTTGCTAGCCGGGAATCTATTTTTCTTCGTCCCCCCTCCCCCCCCTTTCTTTCTTCTCAATCTTTTTTCTTCTCAGACAGACAGGCAGACAGACAAACATGCATCGCAACGGAAAAAATATACCTCTTTTAAAAATTTCCCAAACTGACCATAAATAAATAAATAAATAAATAAATAAATAAATAAAATATATATACCTTTTCTAAAATTTCCCAAACTGACCAAAATAAATAAATAAATAAATAAATAAGAAATATACCTTTTCTAAAATTTCCCAAACTGACCAAAAAATAATAATAATAAATAAATAAAAAATATACCTTTTTAAAATTTCCCAAACTGACCAAAAAAATAAATAAATAAATAAATAAATAAAAAATAGTCCTTTTTAAAAATTTCCCAATATGACCAAAAAATAAATAAATAAATAAATAAATAAATAAAAATATACTTTTACAAATTTCCCAATATGACCAAAAAATAAATAAATAAATAAATAAATAAATAAAATATATATACCTTTTTTAAAATTTCCCAAACTGACCAAAAAAAAAAAAATAATAATAATAATAAAATAAATTAAAAAAATAAATAAAAATAAACTTTTTAAAAATTCCCAAACTGACAAAAAGAAATAATAACAAAATAAAATAAAAAATAAAAAAAAATCCTTCTCAAATTCCAGCTATTCCTGGACCACTCGGGAACAAGCCAGGGATCCTGTGTGCTCGGAGGCAGAGGTGTTCCGGCGCCGAGGAAAAGGACTCTGGCTGCGAGGAGACGAAGGAATGCAAGGATCGGGATTTGGGTGTTTGTTTGCTTTGTCTTGTCCTTTTTTTTCGTTTTTTTTTCCTTTCTTTTCCTTCTTTTTCGTTTTCTTTCTATTTTCTTCCGGGATTTGGGTGTTTGTTTGCTTTGTCTTGTCTTTTTTTTATTTTTTATTTTTTTCTTTTTCCTTCTTTTTCGTTTTCTTTCTATTTTCTTTCGGGATTTGGTTGTTTGCTTTGTCTTGTCCTTTTTTTGTTTTTTCTTTTTTTCTTTCTTTTCCTTCTTTTTCGTTTTCTTTCGGGATTTGGTTGCTTGCTTTGTCTTGTCTTTTTTTTTTTTAGTTTTTTTTTTCCTTTCTCCTTCTTTTTAGTTTTCTTTCTATTTTCTTTCGGGATTTGGGTGTTTGTTTGCTTTGTCTTTTTTTCCTTTCTCTCCCTTCTTTTTCTTTTTCTTTCTATTTTCTTTCGGGATTTGGGTGTTTGTTTGCTTTGTCTTGTCCTTTTTTTTCGTTTTTTTGTTTTTCCTTTCTCTTCCTTCTTTTTCGTTTTCTTTCTATTTTCTTTCGGGATTTGGTTGTTTGTTTGCTTTGTCTTGTCTTTTTTTTTTTCCTCTCTTCCTTCTTTTTCGTTTTCTTTCTCTTTTCTTCCGGGATTTGGTTGTTTGTTTGCTTTGTCTTGTCCTTTTTTTTAGTTTTTTTTCCTTTCTCTTCCTTCTTTTTCGTTTTCTTTCTATTTTTTTTCGGCATTTGGTTGTTTGTTTGCTTTGTCTTGACTTTTTTTACGTTTTTGTTTTTTTTTCTTTTCCTTTCTCTTCCTTCTTTTTCGTTTTCTTTCTATTTTCTTCCGGGATTTGGGTGTTTGTTTGCTTTGTCTTGTCTTTTTTTTAGTTTTTTTTTCTTTCTCTTCCTTCTTTTTCGTTTTCTTTCTATTTTCTTTCGGGATTTGGTTGTTTGCTTTGTCTTGTCCTTTTTTTGTTTTTTCTTTTTTTCTTTCTTTTCCTTCTTTTTCGTTTTCTTTCGGGATTTGGTTGTTTGCTTTGTCTTGTCTTTTTTTTTTTTAGTTTTTTTTTTTCCTTTCTCCTTCTTTTTAGTTTTCTTTCTATTTTCTTTCGGGATTTGGTTGTTTGTTTGCTTTGTCTTTTTTTTCTTTCTCTTCCTTCTTTTTCGTTTTCTTTCTATTTTCTTTCGGGATTTGGGTGTTTGTTTGCTTTGTCTTGTCTTTTGTTGTTTTTTTCATTTTTCCTTCTTTTTCGTTTTCTATTTTCTTTCCTTTTCTTTTTTTGTAGTCAAGGGGCATATGTAGGATTTTTTTATCGATTCTTCACTTCATTTGTCATTTTCTTATTTTGTCTTTGTTTTTCTTGCTTATTTTGTGAGTGTTGTTTATTGTTTTTAGTTTAGATTATTATGTAATTAGCGTGTTTTTTGTTTGTCAATTTGCTTTCATAGGAGATTTAGGCCTAGATGACGCAAGCAGTCAACTAATTAAAAAATCATATCATAACCAATTAAAAACGCACATCACAACAAGTAATCAAAGACATAAATAAGAAATAATTAAAGATCTAAATCATCACAAATAATCAAAACATAACTAGAAAATAGACTTATTTTATAAAGCAAAATAAATGTGCTACACACCAAAGGTTACATAGCACTATAGAAAGGTGTAGTAGTGAACAGTGTAATAAAAGGGTGTAGCAGTGAACAGGGGAATTGAAAGGTGTAGATGTGAACAGAGTAATAGAAAGGTGTCGTAGTGAACAGGGGAATAGAAAGGTGTCGTAGTGAACAAGGGAATAGAAAGGTGTAGCAGTGAACAGAGTAAAAGTTAGCTGATGACCAAATGTGCTACACGTCAGATATCGCATAGCAGTTCAGGAAGGTAAGGATTAAAAGGGTGACTAGATCAAAATCGCCAATAAGGCTGAAGTGTGGGATTTTGCAAAGCTGCTCGAAGGGTAAGATAGGGGGTCGGCGCAGGGGAAAAGGGGATTAGGGCCGACGAGATCAGATTCAGGAGAAATGTCAGGAGGGAGAGGACCCAGGCAAGGGATTGGGACGTTGGGGCAAAGGGCCACATTCAGGAGGGGAAGCGGATGGGATAATGGGGAAGGAAGGGGAGGAAGCGGAAGGGATAAGGGGGAAGGAAGGGGAGGAAGCGGAAGGGATAATGGGGAAGGAAGGGGAGGAAGCGGAAGGGATAGTGGGGAAGGAAGGGGAGGAAGCGGATGGGATAATGGGGAAGGAAGGGGAGGAAGCGGAAGGGATAATGGGGAAGGAAGGTGAGGAAGGGGTGATGCAGCTGGAGCAGGAGAGAATAGGATATACTGGGATGGGATGGGAGGAAGAGGTGTAGGGGAGGACAGGAGGAGGAGGAAAGGGGGGTAGGGGAGGACAGGAGGAGGAGGAAGGGGTGTAGGGGAGGACAGGAGGAGGAGGAAAGGGGTGTAGGGGAGGACAGGAGGAGGAGGAGGATGGGTGTCGGCAGTTCCTCGGAGTGGCCAAGGAATGGGAGCAGAGGGATTGGAGGGTGGATGAGGTGTAGGCATGTTATCTTGGGTCATGAGGAGATAGTTTTGAATCTCTTCGAGAGTCTCGGGAATGGAGGTGGTTGGGGAGGCCTCGGAAACAAAGGTTTTCTTATGAGGGGGAGAAGAGGGGGTAGAATTTTAAGGAGTGGAGGGAGTTGGTGGGGGGGAGGATGGGGGGGGGGGAGTGTTTGGCTTGTCCTGTGCGATGAGTTGGGCGAGGAGGAAGAGGGGAAAGTACCGGGGAAGCAGTGATTGGAGCGTCTGGAATAGGGAAGGAGACTGGGTGTCCGGATTCAGTATGGCAAAAGAATTAGATTAGGAGAGGGAAGGGCTAGAAGCGGGATGAGGAAGAGATACTGGGGGAGAAGTAGAAACATCTTGGGAGGAAGGAGGGGGAGTAGAGCGGAGCACATAATTGGAACAGGAAGAGAGAGAAAAAGTCACTTCAGACTTAAACTTGTAGGTAGGGCAGATCATATGAACTACATAATGGAAGCCGCCACAATTGGCACACATACGTGACTGGGCAAAGCACTTTGATTATGGCCAGGTTGGGCACACAAGGGGTATCGAGCCGTGAAGGGCAGTGTCGAGCAGGAGGGTCTAGACTGTCGAGACGCTAACAATTCTGACACTGACGGGGAGGGGGGGGGGAGGGGGGGGGGGGGGGAGGCCGGGAAGAGGTAGATATGGTAGACAAAGAGGGATTCTCCAAAGTAGTAGACACTGAGGAGGGGGTAGCAGTTGCAGAGTTCAGAGTCGTGGTCAAAGAACCAACAACGGTCATGGGATTGCGGTGTCGGGGGGGTGGGGGTGGGTGTGGGGGGAGAACAGACTAATCAAACCCAAGGTGACACGTCTTAGTCTAGCTGCATGGGCGGAATTTTATTTTATCAGATATATATTTTCTTTCGTTCGTACTTTCCTTTTAGAGGGGAGGAAGAGGGAACAATTTTCACTTTCATGGCATGAAGATTTGATTTTTGCTTTTATTTTATTATATATTTGTTTTCTTCGTTAGGGAGGGGTTCAATTTTCTATGTTTTCGATATAAAGATTTTTTTTCTCTTTTTTTTAAGGGGGGGAGGTAGGGGAGGGGGTTATGAGGGGCGTGGGTATTTTCATGTTGCCTTCCCTTTAGAGTTCGATATAATGTGTTTTATGAAATACAAAGAGGACCAATTAACATCCATATATGATAAATACAATTGGTCATGAAACTGAAATAATGTTTATAAAATTTAAAAAAAGAAGAAAAAAAAACATGCTCATGAAACTCAAAATAATGATCTGAGACTCAAACAATGTTGCATTTGTGATGGAAGGTTTGACTATGTGGAGCATTCATTGCACATGTGACGCAAATCATGCTGCATGTGGGATGTATATCACGTCTGCTTATAGAATGCATTGATGTAAATTTCATTCGCTGCTCACTTGTTTTCAAGTTAAGTAAAGGAGTAAATATATAAATAGTTAAATGAATATATATAAACAAGAAGACACGATATTCTTAGTACTGAATATAAACAAAGGTATAAAACTGCAAGATCATAATGCTCAACATAAGGAAAACAAATCAATGAAAAAGTAAATAAATAAAAATAAAATACACGGAATCATAGAAAACGACCAATGATAAAGAAAACGGGAAATAATATTCGAAGCCGTTACAAGCCTAGCACTGAAGCATGTAATCAATATATACAAAAAAACACCAATTAAAAACAATAATAAAAAACAAAAAAAAAAAATAATTTAGTGTGTCCCCAAAGAGTAGTGGTTTCAATAATGCTGAAATTAAGCTCCATAAATATACGATTTAATGAAGAGTCCAGGAAATTGAAGAATTTTTTTCATGGTGATTTATCATGGCGGTGAGCTGCCATGGCGGAGGCGACTTATCATGGTGCTCACTTAGAGGGACTTATCATGGTGCTCACTTAGAGGGACTTATCATGGTGCTCACTTAGAGGGACTTATCATGGTGCTCACTTAGAGGGACTTATCATGGTGCTCACTTAGAGGGACTTATCATGGTGCTCACTTAGAGGGACTTATCATGGTGCTCACTTAGAGGGACTTATCATGGTGCTCACTTAGAGGGACTTATCATGGTGCTCACTTAGAGGGACTTATCATGGTGCTCACTTAGAGGGACTTATCATGGTGCTCACTTAGAGGGACTTATCATGGTGCTCACTTAGAGGGACTTATCATGGTGCTCACTTAGAGGGACTTATCATGGTGCTCACTTAGAGGGACTTATCATGGTGCTCACTTAGAGGGACTTATCATGGTGCTCACTTAGAGGGACTTATCATGGTGCTCACTTAGAGGGACTTATCATGGTGCTCACTTAGAGGGACTTATCATGGTGCTCACTTAGAGGGACTTATCATGGTGCTCACTTAGAGGGACTTATCATGGTGCTCACTTAGAGGGACTTATCATGGTGCTCACTTAGAGGGACTTATCATGGTGCTCACTTAGAGGGACTTATCATGGTGCTCACTTAGAGGGACTTATCATGGTGCTCACTTAGAGGGACTTATCATGGTGCTCACTTAGAGGGACTTATCATGGTGCTCACTTAGAGGGACTTATCATGGGGGTGACTTATAGGGATTTATCATGGGGGTGACTTATCATGATGTTGACTTATGGGGACTTATCATGGTGATGACTCATGGCAGTTTATAGTGACACATTCTTTTAGGAAATGTAATTTGATTTTGAGCAAAAGTGGATTTTTTAGGGGGGGGGGGGTTGACATAGAGCGGAAGAGATGAGAAAGAGAAAGAAAAAAGAAAAATGAAATCAGAACAGAAAATCCAATTTTCCTCCCCTTCCCCTTACCGAATAAAACAGACAGAGAACAAACAAACAAACGCAGAGAAACAAACACAAAAGTAAAAATGGTTCGTGTTCGTGTTCGTGTCCGTCTGCATGTGTGAGTTCGTGTATCTGTTCCCGCGTATATGTTGCATGTGTCTTCAGTCTCAACATGCAACCGCTGTTTTTTTCCTTCAAAATGATTTTCTATAAAGTTCTCTACTAAAAAACACGCGGTTATTTAATATCCGGAATACATCTCTGGTATAAAAATAGAAGAAACTACTGTATAAAAATGAGATTGGTTTTCGATATGTTTATCATAAATTAGGCAACAGAGTACAGTAATGGCAAAACGGATAAAGAAATTTGTTTATATAAAGGTGTTATTCTTTTAGTGATTGAGTATATATATCAGACATACATATATAGATAGATAGATAGATAGGAAGAGAGAGAGAGAGAGAGAGAGAGAGAGAGAGAGAGAGAGAGAGAGAGAGAGAGAGAGAGAGAGAGAGAGAGAGAGAGAGAGAGAGAGAGAGAGAGAGAGAGAGAGACAGACAGACAGAGAGAGACAGACAGAGAGAGACAGAGAGACAGAGACAGACAGAGACAGACAGACAGAGACAGATATAGATATATGTAAAAAAAAATAAAGTTCAATCAAATCACCCAAACGACAGAATGAGCAGAAAGGAACCAAAGGGAGAGGGCAAGAGGAAGAGAGAAGAAGGGAGAAATGTTGAACCAACACGAGAGCTCCGAAGCCGGGCAGCTCGGAGACCCCGGCATCCTCACATCGGTCCATGAATATGCCAATACACCTCTTTCCAATATGCACACAGCTGTTGAAAGGGGAAGTCAAGGCTTCGACCCCTACCTCAATCCCTTCGCCTCTCCTCCGCCCCCTCCCTCCTTTCCTTCCCTGCTTCTTTGACTCGTTCCTTCTCCCCTTCCCTCTCATCTTTCTTCCTCTTCCTTTGACCCCCCTATCTCGCTTCCTTCCTTCCTTCTTTCGTTCGTTCTCCCCTTCCCTCGCATCTTCCTTCCTCTCCCTTTGACCCCTCCCCCCTATCTCGCTTCCTTCCTTCCTTCTTTCTTTCGTTCTCCCCTTCCCTCTCACCTTTCTTCTTCTCCCTTTGACCCCTCTATCTCGCCTCTCCTCCGCCCCCTCCCTTCCTTCCTTCCTTCCTTCCTTCCTTGACTCGTTCCTTCTCTCCTTCCTTCTCACCTTTCTTCCTCTCCCTTTGACCCCCCTCCCTTCCTTCTTTGACTCGTGCTTTCTCCCCTTCCCTCTCACCTTTCTTCCTCTCCCTTTGACCCCCCCTCCCTTCCTTCTTTGACTCGTGCCTTCTCCCCTTCCCTCTCACCTTTCTTCTTCTCCCTTTGACCCCTCTATCTCGCCTCTCCTCCGCCCCCTCCCATCCTTCCTTCCTTGACTCGTTCCTTCTCTCCTTCCTTCTCACCTTTCTTCCTCTCCCTTTGACCCCCCCTCCCTTCCTTCTTTGACTCGTGCCTTCTCCCCTTCCCTCTCACCTTTCTTCTTCTCCCTTTGACCCCTCTATCTCGCCTCTCCTCCGCCCCCTCCCTTCCTTCCTTCCTTGACTCGTTCCTTCTCTCCTTCCTTCTCACCTTTCTTCCTCTCCCTTTGACCCCCCCCCTCCCTTCCTTCTTTGACTCGTGCCTTCTCCCCTTCCCTCTCACCTTTCTTCCTCTCCCTTTGACCCCTCCCCCCTATCTCGCTTCCTTCCTTCCTTCTTTCGTTCGTTTTTTCTTCCCTTCCCTCTCACCTTTCTTCTTATCCCTTTGACCCACCTATCTCGCCTCTCCTATACCCACTTCTTTCCTTTCTTCCTCCCTTCCTTCCTTCCTCCCTTCCTTCCTCCCTTCCTTCCTTCGTTGACTCGTTCCTTCTCCCCTTCCCTCTATCTTTTTTACCTTCTCTACTCGTCCCTTTCCTTCCCTAATTTACTCTTCCTTCATCTATCCTCTTCTTTCCATCTCTAATCGTCCTGTTTCGACAAAGATGAGTTACTGAGGGTTCGGTACTTAAAGGCAGGATAAGAACAGTTTAGTGGGAGCGTTATTAACTTTAAAAATTAAATTATTACCTTAAATTAAATTAAATTAAATTAAATTATTAAATTAAATTACGTTATTACCTTTAAAAAATCGTGGCCAAAAATTTATCCACCTGACCTGACCCAAGGAAAAGCCCGGGGGTTGTGTTGCATCACTGACAAACTCTCTTTAAGTAAGAATGATAAAATAAAAGAATGATTAAGAGAAAAAAAGGTAATTGTTTACAATAGGAACGCACCCGTCAATGCTAATTTGGATATAGCTGAACTATATATGTATATATACTTTTTTTCTTTAGTATATTCAAGAGGACACAGATGTCTTGAATTCATTACCATTTCATAACTGTCTCATGCTGCATGCAAAATACATTTTATGCAAGAAATCAGCAATGTATATATTTCTACCCATTCATAAAATTAACATCCTATAATTTTATGCTCATATAATCATACTGGAAGTGATCCAAAACTAATTTCAATTTTGCTGCATCATGAATTACTTGTGAAATGAAAT
Source organism: Penaeus vannamei (assembly GCF_042767895.1). Lineage (NCBI taxonomy): Eukaryota > Metazoa > Arthropoda > Malacostraca > Decapoda > Penaeidae > Penaeus > Penaeus vannamei. The sequence continues at coordinate 1,310 of NW_027217200.1, read as the reverse complement.
CTATCATCAGTTTAATATTTCTTTATTCTACAGAAAAAATAATAAATTAGAGAGCTAAATCTTAATTAAAACTGAATTACATATATTTTTTTTTTCTTTTTATATAATGCATCAACGAGAACATAGAGGGCTTTCATTATCATGTCAAAAATAGCAAAGACTACAGCTAAACAAATTTGTTACATAACCGAGGTAGAGGGAAGTGGACACCGCGCCAGGGTGCCCAAAGTTTATCTTTTATATTTCGTCCATATTTATTTATGAAAAAAATACCGTGACAAGTACTTTATAAATATTCTAGCTTTGAATTTCATTATTTGGCCACCAGTTTACTGTGTTTTACAATAGTACTTAACAATAGTCTACGCCTTTTCATATTTTGTGAGGGTTAATCATGTCCATTTTGTGTTTTTTTCTCTGATTAAAAACACAATTATTAATTTGAGGGTATCTCTGAATTACAGAATTCCACAGAAAGCGATATGATTCACGGCTTTGGTGCTTCAGCAAAGGCCATCATCATATTTTCATTGACCATGTGTTTTGTTTCATATTTCCTGTAATTATGCGTTGGCATCTGTTGCGCTAGCACATTAGATTGTCCAAAGATTTTTTTTTAATCTATAACTTTAAAGATATTCACGAATATGAAATAAATTGATAAGCTCAAAATGGACGATGCATACAAACGACTGACACATTTTCTTCTGAATTTTATTTTCAAACTCCGAAAACCTTCGTGGATACCGCCCGCGAACATAAAAATGAGATAAACCCGAGCCAAGAATCGTATTTCATGTGATAAATAAAAAAAATGGAAAACAGAAGCACCCGAGCCAAGATTCGGCCACGGAGGAGTCGAGACCGCGTCGCGCGAACGAACGAACGACCCACCGAACCCAACTTTAGACGCAAAGACCACGAACGTGAACCAAAAACGGGGCCAAAACCCCTTCCTCACCCGGCGGCTCCTTCAACCCTCCCTCCCGATCGCCGTATTTCCCTAACTGGCTCCCAATCGCCACGGACTCCACGTTTAAAGATACAAATTGGGTTTACCTTCTGGCTGACGTTAGGGAGGCCGGGGAGTAGAAGGTCCTCCGGCGTATTTCTGCAGATGCAACACGGTTATTCTTATTTCACTGAATTCAGTGTTATCTCCGAGATCGTAGCCTTGTAGGTGAGAGATTTTTTCCATCGGGATACTGTGAAAGAATTCGTAATACACAAGTAGCACTGTGAATAGACCACTTTTGGAACCAGCAAGGATCACTGTGACAACAAAACTGTCAGATTTGCCGATAGATGTC
>NW_027217197.1:10000-11988 GCF_042767895.1 Penaeus vannamei | reverse complement strand
AAAAGGAGACTTGCAATGGCAAAAAAGCAATTCACCAAACTAAAACGTTTCAAAGGAATGAGTACGAATACGCAATTGCACTTCTACAAAACCCTGATAAGACCAATCATGGAGTACCCAGCCATCCCTCTCTGCATATCCTCCAAAACAAACATCAGGAAGATGCAACAGTTCCAGAACCGAGCACTCCGGGCAGCAACCAACAGGAACGAAGAAGACACCAGACTTACGATATCAGAACTGCACGACAAATACAGAATCAAGCCAATAAACACAAGACTATACACACTCTCTAAAAAAGTCTGGGACAAAATGGCCATCACAAACGAAGAACTGGCCAGAACTTCCGAGGAACAGCAAACTGAGAACCCTCACGGAAGAGACCACAGCTGGTGGAGGAGAATCGCTCCGTACTTGGAGAACGGACCGCCAGACCCAGACTATGCAGCAGCGCTGTAAAATAGACACAGAACACTGTCTTGCTTAACCATTAACAGCAATGTACAGATATTGTAAATACTGTTTATAGTAATCTTAAGATTTGTATGAATTACTTTTGTTACCATAATAACACAAAAGAAAGCAGCAAGTGGGTTTGCCCCACCACTTTTAATCTCTCGCTTTTTCATTTTCCGGACCTGCTCTTCGCACGATCTAGCTAGATCACCTTCGAGGACCTCCGTCCTTTCCTATCCGGCTGCAAAAAGAAAGAAAGAAAGAAAGAAAGAAAAAAAAAAAAAAAAAAAAAAAAAAAAAAAAAAAACCCAACCCTACACCGTCCCACCCCCTACCCCCTCCCACCCCCCACCCCCACCCGACCCTCTCCCACCCCCTACCCCCTCCCGCTCCACCTACCCAACCCAACCCCCTCCCACCCCCTACCCCCACCCTACACCCCACACCCCACCCAACCCTACCCCCCACCCAACCCTACCCCCCACCCAACCCTACCCCCTCCCACCCCCTACCCCCACCTTACCCCCTAACCCCCACCCCACTCTACCCCACCCCCTACCCCCACATCCAACCCCTACCCACCCCCTAAGACCCACCCGACCCCTACCCCCACCCGACCCCCTCCCACCCCCGAGGCGTCGCTGCTCCGGCCCATCGGTCTGAGCGAAGGAGACAGCATCTCTAAGTGTCGGCGGAAGATGAGCTTCCACACATCTCGGATTTTCCTCTTGAAGGGAAGGTCATAAAGAGGCTTTCCCCACACGTGACGTTTTATTTCCCTTTCCCCGCTGGTTCGGCTTTTTATTTGCCTCTTTTTTTTCTTATTTTTTCTCTTTTTTTGTGTGTGGTTTTGTTGTTTGTTTATCTATTTTTTATTTATTTATTTATTTTTTTCATTCTGTTAGTTCTTATGTTTTGTTTAATTCGTCAATTATATCGTCTCTTTCTTTATTTCCCTTTCCCACTTGTCCGGCTTTTATTTGCCTCTTTCTTTTCTTTTTTTTCTCTCTTTTTTTTGTGTGGTTTGTTTGTTTATTTATTTATTTTTTTGTTTTTGTTTTTGTTTTTCATTCTGTTAGTTCTCATATGTTTTGTTTTATTCAATTATATCTTCTCTTTCTTTATTTCAATATCTCTCTCTCTTCTTTTTTTTTATATTATCGGTCATTTCTTCAATCCTATCTTCATCTCTTTATTTTAATAGTTATTTCTTCAGCTCTATATCATCGCTTCCTTCCCTTCTTTTGTCTGAATTACTGAACTCGTCTTCATTTGCATTTTTTTTCCATTCTCAGTTATTCCTTCATCTCTTTAACCGCCTTCTCTTCTTTCGCGTTTGTTGACCTTCTCAACTTCTCCTTGCCCTCCCTTCACCCCCCCCCCTTCTCCTCCTCCCATCTCTATTTACCACGTTTAGCCAACGGAAGATGGAAGGTCTCAAAAAAAGGGAAAAAATACATATAACTGATTTTTCTTCTATTTTCCCCTTTTTTTCATTTTATTTCGCTCTTTCCCCCTCTTTTATTCTCTTT
>NW_027217197.1:2500-5000 GCF_042767895.1 Penaeus vannamei | reverse complement strand
AACCTCGTACCCTGAGAGAGCATGACAATAATTTCCTTTCAGTTATTTGAGGATGTCAGTGAAATCCTTCGACGACTTGCTGGAACGAATCGAGTAGGATTGAAGTTCAACCAACACCATGATTAAGGATTCCATCTGCCCTGAACAGAAACTTGTCATAGCATTAAGGTAGTCCATTATTTATTGTAGTCCTTCATTGCAATCCTTTATGTCAGTCATTTATTGCAATCCTTTATTTCAGTCATTTATTGCAATCCTTTATTTAAGTCCTTTATTGCAATCCTTTATTCTAGTCGTTTATTGCAATCCTTTCTAGTTGTCCTTTATTGATACAATCTATTTGTATATAAACCAAACAAATTATGGCATTCTAGGCAACATATGACACTGAAATGGATGCAAACAAGTGAACATTTTGACTTTCATTCACTCCATTGATTCCATTGACTAATCACAGGGATCAGTCCATGGGGTGGCCAGGGTTGCCATGGTAATGCCCCGTTTCGTCTCTCACTGGCTTACGTCGTCAGTGGTGTTGCCTCCTGTCCTCAAAATGCGCGGATCATCACTGGGCGTGAAGTGAGTGTATTAATTTCTTTGTATCTCGACACGTCTGCACGTAGCTCGCGTGTGTGTGAGGGGGGTGTTGCAACCGCTGCGGGCTGTGAGGGGGGTGTTGCAACCGGTGAGGGCTGTGAGGGGGGTGTTGCAACCGGTGAGGGCTGTGAGGGGGATCTTGCAACCGTTGAGGGCTGTGAGAGGGATGTTGCAACCGCTGCGGGCTGTGAGGGGGGTGTTGCAACCACCGGCGGGCTGTGAAGGGATCTTGCAACCACCGCAATTACGGCCGAACGGGTTCATAGACAGACGCTGACAATGCAACGGTGCGCTTGCAACCACGTGGGAGCTGCTGCCGCCTCGTGCAAACAGGCTCTTGGACTTCTCGTCTCTTTTCCGTCGATGATTGACGTTTGTTCGGCTCGTCTTCTGTTTATTTTTTCTTTCTTTCTTTTTTTTTTGCCATTATCTCTTCATTTATTTATGTATGAATTGATTTGTTTTGTTTTCAATATTGTTATCATTTATCTCTTCATTTATTTATGTATGAATTGATTTATTTTGTTTTCAGTATTGTTATCATTAATATATTGATCTAATCTGTATCATTACCATCTATTTATTAAATGATATTCTTTATTTCTTTATTGTCATTGCGTTTATTTATCTATTGATTTCGTTCTTATCATTTGTTTATTTATTCAGTTATTTATTCTATTTCTAATCACCGTTATTTATTTTATTGGTTTTATGATTCTTTCGTTGGTTGAGTGACAAATATCGTAAAAATAACAGCTGGGTTTGGAATCATAAAGAGACCATTAGTGATATATATATTTTTTTATGATGATGTTGGTGATGAGGATAATGATGATGCTGAATATGATGATGATGGTGATGCTGATGATGGTGTTGATGATGATGATAATGATGTTGATGAGGAGGGGGAGGATGCTGATGGTGATGCTGATGATGATGATGATGATAATGAGGATAATGATGAAGATGCTGCTGCTGATGATGATGATTATGAAGATGATGATGGTGATGAAGATGATGATGATGAGGAGAAGAAGGAGTATGGTGATGATAATGATTATTTTGGTGATGATGAGCATGAGGAAGAGATGGATGAGGAGAATGATTATAACAATACTTATAAATGCGATTGATACTACAAACACCGATATCAACGAAATAAAAGTTGCATTTGGTATCAACATTTAAGAAAATTTAGTAGTGTTAACATCACACCAATATCCCAGTATCATAATAGTGTTTCTCGTCATTATTTCCGTTGCCTTTGTTATCTTTATTGCATTTCCTTTGTCTCTCTTTCATTTTCATCTCCGTTTTTCAAATCATTTTTAACGAATGTCTTTCCATCCCCCTTGTATCCTTGTTTTGATATTCTATTATTCGCTTTTCCTTCTTTCTGAATAGTTTCTGTGTTTGCCATTTTATTTCGTATTCGCGCAGGTATAGCACTGTTTCCCCCCCGTTGCTTGTTCTTATCTCTCTCTCTCTTTCGTTTCTATTCGATTCAAGTTTTGTTTTTCATTTCTGAGAAAAGGAAAAAAAAAAATATCTGGATTTTTCTTTTCTCTTTTTTTAAATGAGGATTTTGTTGTTTTTTTTGTTTCTTTATTCCTTTCGGTAATGTAAGCTATACAAAGGGAATTTTAAGATGGTTAGAGAAGCGAGGAGAGAAGGAGAGAACGAGAGAGAGAGGGAGAGAGAGAGAGAGAGAGGGAGAGAGAGAGAGAGAGAGAGAGAGAGAGAGAGAGAGAGAGAGAGAGAGAGAGAGAGAGAGAGAGAGAGAGAGAGAAGGAGAACGAGAGAAGAAGAACGAGAGAAAGAGAGCGAGTGAGTGAGTGAGTGAGAGAGAGAGAGAGAGAGAGAGAGAGAGAGAGAGAGAGAGAGAGAGAGAGAGAGAGAGAGA
>NW_027217196.1:2500-5000 GCF_042767895.1 Penaeus vannamei | reverse complement strand
TCCTCCTCATCATCATCATTGTAAAGGTTATCATTAAGCTGAGTGTGTAGTCATTACCATTATAAGTGATATTATATTCATCCCTATTATCAATTATTATTATATTGTTATTATCATCATTATTATTAGTAGTATAAGTATTATTACTATTATCATTATTGTTGTTGTTATTGCTGTTATATTTATCATTAGTAACATAATTGTTCTGATTTTTTTCATATGAATAAATAATGATTCTAGAAACATTGATGAGGATAAAAAAATAAAATAATAATAATAGTGATAATGATGATGATTAAAATAATAATAATGATAATAATAATAATAATAATAATAATAATAATAATAATAATAATAATAACAATAATGATAGTGATAATAATAATGAAATAATAATGATAATAATAATGATAATAATAATAATGATAATAATAAAAATAATAATAGTAATAATGATAATAATAATAATTAAAATAATAATAACAATAATAATAATAATAATAATAATAATAATAATAATAATAATAATAATAATAATAATAATAATAATAATAATAATAATAATAACAATAATTATAATAAAAAGCGATAATAATAATGATAACAATAATTATAATAAAAAGCGATAATGATAATAAATATAAAAAATATAAAAAATAATAATGATAATAATGATAATGATAATAATAATAACAATAATAATAATGATAATAATGATAATAATGATAATAATGATGATAATAAAAGAAGGATAGTATAGTAATAGTAATAATAGTTATGATATTTTTTCATCATGATTATTTCTATTATCATCATTACTGTTAGTAGTAGTAGTAGTATAAGAGGTGTTGGTAGTATCACCTTTATTATAATTTTTATGAATTATGATTATTATTCTCAACATTATCATTATTATTATTACCATGCTGATTATCATGTAATAGCAGTATTATTATTATTATTATCATTAGCAGGTTGGGTAGTAGTAGTCTTAAAGGTTGTGGTGATACTGATAATGATGCTATTGTCATTATCATTATTATTTTTATTTTTTCTAGTAGCACCAGTGTTAATATTATTCATAGTGTCATTGTTATTACTTTATTATTATCATTATCCGTATTATCATCGGTTTTATTATCTTCAGTATTTTTATTATTATTATTGTTATTACCATTATTATTAAAATCATTTTGAACCCCATTGTTATTTTTCAACATCATTACAGATTTCATTATCATTATGTCTATCACCATTATAGTTAATATTATTGATATTATCACTATTCTTACCAACATTACTTCCACTATGTTCATCATAACAATTGTTATTATTTGTGTTATTATTATTATCATTATTATTACAATTACTATCAATCTTATTATCATATTTTTAACTATTGATGTTATTTTACCATTATTGTGAACATTAATACAGCTATTGCTATTATTTTTATTATAATTATTGTTAGTATTATTGTTGTTATTTTTGTCTTGTTATCATTGGTATTATTATTTTTGTTTTATTATTATTATAGTTGTTATCATCATTATTATATTTATTATACTACCACCACCACCACTACTATTACTACTGCTAGTACTAGTAGTAATAGCAGTAGCACTATTGTTATTAATATTATTATTATCATTATTATTGTTATTGTTGCTGTTACTGTTGTTATTATTTTGATTACGATTGTCATTATCATTATCTTTATTATTTTATCATTATTATTATTATTATTATTATAATTTCCTTCATTTCATTATCACAGTGGTAGATATGATGATGATAATAGTAATATTGATGAGTAAAATAATAACAAAAATAGTAATAGTTACAATGAAAATAATGATAAGGATACTCATACTGATATTGATGAATATGATAATGATAGTAATAACAGCAATAATAATGATCGTAATGAAAATAATCGCCATCATAAAAATAATGATAGTAAATGTCATAACGATAATAACCATAAATATAAAAATAACAATAATGATAATAATAATAATGATTGATAATAATAATAATAATAATTATGATAATAGTATGGATGATAATGATAATGATATTAGATAATCATAATAATGATGATAATGATGGATGATTATAATAATCATCACCACCATGTTAATAACAATAATAATGATGCTAATGATAACTGATAATAATGGTGAGAATAATAGTGATAACATTGATGATAATGATAATATGAATGATGTGGATAAGAATACTATTGGTTATCGTTTTCGCTGTTGTTATTTGTTATTTGTTATTTATATCATCCTCTTCCCCTTATTCCTTTTCTTCCCCGCCGTCCCCATGCCTTGGGGGGAGAACCCGGGGATATTCACAGACCCATTCCAATCATCCTCATCCTATTGTGATCTTGAGATGCCCTGTGGGAGGGAGGCCTAGGAAGAGGGGGGAAGGGAGAGAGGGGAAGTAGATAGGGTGTCGAAGGTGGGTAGGGGAAAGAGTCAGGTAAGGG
>NW_027217195.1:10000-11980 GCF_042767895.1 Penaeus vannamei | reverse complement strand
TATGCAGCACATGTGCTTATAGCACAGGTAAGCACAAATGTTGTGACACATGCACGCATGTACTAATCTGCAAAAGGCCCTCATGTGACACAACTGCACACAAAACCCATGTTCAAAACATGCATAAAAAGAATTTAAAAGACGCCCCATTCAGGTACACACAAAACTACAAGCATATATGGAAATACATTCACAATGTCCTCGGGCTAAAACGAACACAAGCAAACATTTGCTCTATCCTTATTCGCATGCAAACAAAACAAAAACAACACACAAATGACAGACGCACTCGCATGACAACTGCAAGCACACAGAGCATTAAGGCGCATCATTGCCACCTGAGACCAAACAACACCCAACAGGTAATTCGTTCCGCCTGGAGATAAGGTCTCTCGTCCGGGGGTGTTGGCAACGATGAAGCGCCAGGGAGAGATGCTCCTATCACTCGCATATTAATGGCATCATTTTCATACTTTTCGCTCATTTCAAAACTTGTTTGCATTTGCAGATACGTAGAGATAAAATAGCAATAAACGTTATGCACTTTGGCGATAAAAGAAAAGTATTTATTAGAAGATAGAAAATTTATTCATAAAATGATTCCCGATTTTCGCCGAAGCGATCACAGAGAAATAACAGCGACGCCAGAACCGGACAACAGCGCGTCAGATAACGTAAAATGTCGTCTAATTATCTGCATAAAGGTCAGATAAAACGAAAAACTACGATAGGAAAAAAAAAGGAAGAAAAAAGAGGAATGTAGTCTCTTTCACCCTACTTGACCTGGTTCTCGTCTTTTCTCATTGCGTAACATTTTTTCGCAACTTGAGAGAGGAGGAATTCGGGGAACAGAATGCGAGAAGATTGAGGTGTGGAAAAACAGAAATGAATGTAAAAAAAAAAAAAAAAATCAAAAATCCTTTTCGCTGCCAGAGACAGTGCTATTAACGGTGATGTTGACTAATAAACTATCACTAAATTTTGGTATGTACTACTACTACTACTCTTGCTATAACTACTACTGCTACTACTACTGCTGCTGTTGATGATGTTTATTCTGATACTATTACTACTGCTGCTGATGATAATGATAACCAAAATACTTATATAAAGCCAATGATAGCATATTTATCTAACTACTAACATACATACACATATATATACATGTATGCACACACATATACGTACATATATATACATTCATACATACATACATGCATCCAAAAATACATACATACAAAAATGCATACATACGTACATATTTGCATGTATACATTGTATACATTTTGTTTCTTCCCTGGCGTAAATGAAGTGGTACAGTTGATTTTCACAACACTGCAGCAGACATCGAGAATGACAATTCAGTGATCAAGTTAGCCAAAAAAAAAGAAAAAAGAAAAAAAAAAAAAAAAAAAAAAAAAAAAAAAAGCACCTGGCCTCACGGGCGTCGGGGCAGAGGAACCCCACGGGCGGCGCTCACGAATGGACACCTTGGCAGAGGATTTATTTCTAAGGATTTATTTCTAAGAAAAACAGATGCACAGGAAAAAAGGCGTGGTCAGGCGATCGATGTATAAGCAGTTGTAGATGTATAGAATAGAGGATAGATAGAGAGAAAGAGAGAGAGAGAGCTCTTCTCTTCCTTCTTTTTCCTTCTCTATTCTGTGTCTGTTTCACCTCTTTTCCTCTGTGACCTCTTTCTTAATTACATGCTTGATAGTCTGAGTAAAAGGAATTAGTTGTATTTGTATCTGTTCTGTATTTTTTAGAATAATGTATATATATTTTCTCGGTTATGATGGTAATAACATTAATTGTAGAAATAAAAATGACAGCAGGTATGCTATTAATCAAAATGACAATAATTCTTATCAAATCAGCAACAACAATAGCAGTAAGAATAATAGCACAACTAGCAGTAATAGTAATAACAATAATAGTAATAAAGATAACACAGTCATCATAGCAATTATCAAGTCG
>NW_027217193.1:7500-11977 GCF_042767895.1 Penaeus vannamei | reverse complement strand
CTTGATAAGTTTATTAACGTAATTATTAAATCTCTTTGTATCAATTTGTGATATTTAGATGAGTCCTGTCCTAACTCCTGTAAACCGAGAGAAGAAATGGAGAATGTGGCGAGAACAACCGCCATAATGCTTTGTCTAATGCCTTGTTGCTGAGGGACATATCTGTTACTCATTTAGTTCATATAATGGTACGTGGGTACAGTAACGGAAGTAGTCGCAGGTGGACAGTTCCGGAGGGTACCAATGATTGGATAAAGAATGGAGTTTCTTATTAATCAATATTTCTATTATCATTATTTTTTATCATTAATATTACCATCATTAGCATCATCCTTATTGCTATGATTATCATTGTTTCTATCATTGTCATTAGCTGTAGTAGTACTAGTGATGGTAGTGGTATTAGTAGTGAAAGAAGCAGAAGAAAAAATGATAACGATAATGATAATATCATCAATACCAAAAGTAGTGATACCAATATCATCAATGACAATAAAATAATAATTGAAAATATCATTCTAACCAATATAAAAAAGGAACAGAAAAAATATATATCCCATAACTTTGAAAGTAAATAAAGATTCAAAGTTGAAACCACAGAGTGACCTCACAGCAGTTTGACCTCGCTGTGACCTGACCTCATTTCGTAGAGTTAACCCAGGAACGGAAGAGAGAATAAATCATCATTACAAAACAGGGTTAGACCTCGTTTCACGTCAGCCCTAATACAGATATGCTGACGTTCTAATGCAGACTGGGTTTACTGACACTGCTATGCAAGGAGTCAGTGTTAAGAGATAACATGCAAAGCTAGTTCAGTCTTGTCAGTAAGTCAGCAGAGTCAGTTGATGATAACAATGATAATGTTACTATAAATTATTATTATCATTATTATAATTATCATCATAACCATAAAAATAAAGTAATAATAATGATGATATCAATACTAATAATAATGACATTAATTATGATTATCATTACCAGTAGTAGTAGTATTCTCATTTTGAAAATGATAATGATGCTACTAATAATGATAATAGTGATAACACTCATAACAATAATGAGAATAACACTAACGATAATAATGCCAATGATAACAACAATGATAATGATAATAATAGCAATGATAGTGATAAAAGAACTAATGGCAAGGGGATGACAATGATGATAAAATGTCTAGACAGGGAAACATTTATGATAATAACACAATATAAAATCATCATTGTAAGATTAAAAACAACAATGGCATTAATGATAATTAGAATCAGACGAAAACCATTCCATTGGCAATAGCTGTAGAGAAAAATATAAGCAATAATGATGAAATTGCCTCCCTTATAACGCCCTTACGTCATCTTCGTTAAAACTGTTAATTTTGTCTATGTTAGCAACATTTTCGGAATTACTATCATCATTATAGCATTATGAATAAAGATGGAAAGAGAAAGGGAGAGAGAGAGAGAGAGAGGGAAGGAGGGAAGGAGAGAGTCAGAGGGACAGAGAGAGGATGGGGAGGGAGGGAATGGAAAGAGGAAGAGAGAAAGAAGAAGGGAAAATTGGGGAAGGGAGAGGATGAAGAGGGGACGGGAGAAAGGGAGAGAAGGATAAAAGGGAAGAGGATGTAAGGAAAGGAAACAATGAGAGAAAGAGAAAGGAAATACCAGAAAGGGAAGGAAATAAAAAGAGAGAAAGAGAGGACAACAAAGCTGGGAGACCGAAAGGGGAGGAATAAAGAGGAAGGAAAAGGAGAGAGAGAAGAGGAAGGGGGAGGGAGAGATAGAAGAGTGGAAGGAGAGGAAAAGAGAAAAGAGGACGGTGAAGGAAGGAAAGAAAAAAGAGGATAGGGGAGGGAGAGAGAGAAGAGGAAGGGGGAGGGAGAGATAGCAGAGTGGAAGGAGAGGAAAAGAGAGAAGAGGACGGAGAAGGAAGGAAAGAAAAAAGAGGATAGGGGAGGGAGAGAGAGAAGGGAAAGGGAAGAAAAGAGAGAAGAGGGAAAGGGAAGAAAAGAGAGAAGAGGGAAAAGGAGGGAGAGAGAGAGGAGTGGAAGGAGAGGGAAAGAGAGAAGAGAAAGGAGAAGGAAAGAGAAGGAAAGAGAGAAGAGGCAAAGGGTTGGAAGAGAGATAAGAGTGGAAACGGAGGAAAAAAAGATAAGAGTGGAAGGAGAGAGAGAGAGAGAGAGAAAAGGGAAAGGGAGAGATAGAGAGAAGAGTAGAAGGGGGGGGGGGAGAGTGGAGGGGAGGGGCAGGGTTCTAGTGGAGATTGTAAGGATTTCGCTGCTGACGCTTAAGTAATTGGACTGTAATATCTTATTTGCCGAGCTGAAATGTTGCTGACACCGGTAAATGGGAAAGCAGAAGAGGCCACACCGGAAAATAATAAACTAAAATACTCTACACATTCTAAGACAATGATAATGATAATAAACATTGATAGATCTTTTAAACCGGAAAATAATAAACTAAGATACTCTACACATTATAAGACAATAATAATGATAATAAACATTGATAGATCTATTAAACCGGAAAATAATAAACTATAATACTCTACCCATTATAAGATAATGATAATAAGGATAACAATTAACAGATCTATTATCATTTCAGCTGATTCGTATTCTTGGAACTGAAGCATAAACTTCTAAGATAATAATAATGATAATAAAAATTAATAGATCTATTATCATTTCAGCTGATTCGTATTCTTGGAACTGAAGCATAAACTTCTACAAATCAGAACGTAGCGATTTTCTGCTCTCTTCTCGCGCGGTGAGTTATGTCATACAGATTTATGTGTTTATCTGTATCTCCGGTAAACCATTTGATGCGAAGCCACAGTGAAATGGGGCTTGAGGCTTCCGCAGAGTTATGTCGAAGGGTGTGCAGACAGCGAAGGGATGAGAGAGAGAGGGAGGGAGAGAGAGAGAGAGGGAGGGAGGGAGGTAGAGAGATAGAGAAAGAGTGAAACACACACACAGAGAAAGAGAGAGTGAGGGAGGGAGAGAGAGAATGAGAGAGTGAGGGAGGGAGAGAGAGAGAGATAGAGTGAAACACACACACAGAGAAAGAGAGAGAGAGAGAATGAGAGAGTGAGGGAGGGAGAGAGAGAATGAGAGAGTGAGGGAGGGAGAGAGAGAGAGAATGAGAGAGTGAGGGAGGGAGAGAGAGAGAGAATGAGAGAGTGAGGGAGGGAGAGAGAGAGAGAATGAGAGAGTGAGGGAGGGAGAGAGAGAGAGAATGAGAGTTTAAGGGAGGGAGAGAGAGAGAGAATGAAAGAGCAAGGGAGGGAGGTAGAGAGAGAGAGAGAGAAAGAGTGAAAATGTGTGTATGCGTGTGCAGATATACATTCCTGAATGAATAAGCACGAACATCTCTCTCGAGAGAGTGAGGGAAACAAAAGTAAGATTGAGAGAACGTAAAAATGGGGCATCGAGAGAAGAGGCAGATCGTATGCGCGTTTGTGTTCGAGTGCATATAAACTTGCAAAGGCGAGCAAATGCATGCGTGAATAGAGTCAATAGCAGAATAGTCCCCGGCAGATGTATTACAGTCCCCCCTATTTCCATTCGAGAGATATCAGCCTTTTCGAATGCAAAACTCAAAATTTATGGCTCGTTTTCAAATCCCTATACTTGCGTAAGTCTCCAACGCGAATAGATATTCTAAAGCCTATTCATCTAACCACAGAAAAATACATATATGAAATGGAGAGAGAGAGAAAAGGGAGAGGGAGGAAAAATATACGTGGAAAAAGACAAATAGATATTGAAAAGGATAAAGAAAAATAAAAAAGTATAACGTGGAAGGGTTTTCTCGGAAACTTTGTATTTACAGAGAGAAAAGGGATGAAAATAAAAACGCCGTGTGAACAGGAACACGGAGATCTATCTATGTGTCCACCGATCCATATCTCTCTCTCTATCAATATGTCTATCTATCCGTACGTGTCTATGTCAGTCAATCAATCTATTAGATTATATCTCTTTCTCCATCTCCTGTGTGGGTATGTGTGTTGGTGTGCATGTATGTTTTAAGTGTTTGAGTGTGTGTGTTAGTGTACATGTGTGTTTAAGAGTTTGAGTGTGGTAAGTGTGTGTGTGTGTGGGGGGGGGGTTATGTGTGTTGGTGTGCTTGTGTGTTTAAGTGTTTGAGTGTGTGTGTTAGTGTAGGTGTGTGTTTAAGAGTTTGAGTGTGGTAAGTGTGTGTGGGTGTGGGGGGGGGGTTATGTGTGTTGGTGTGCTTGTGTGTTTAAGTGTTTGAGTATGTGTGTGTGTGTTTAAGTATTTGTGTGTATGTATGAGTGTGTGTGTGTGTTTGAGTGTGAGTGTGTGTGTTTAAGCGTTTGAATGTATGTGTGTGTTTGAGTGTTTGTATGTGTGTGTGCATTTAAGTGTTTGAGTGCTTTTGTGTATGGGTGTGTATGTATGTCCGTGTGTATGAGTGTGTGTGAATGCCAGTGTGCGTGCGTGTGTATGTAT
>NW_027217192.1:10000-11976 GCF_042767895.1 Penaeus vannamei | reverse complement strand
TGACTGACAGACTGAATAAAATTTCGGATGACTGACTGAATGACAGATTGGGCGATTGATTGCCTGGCTAAATAAATAAGTGACTGAATGACCGAATGAGTTGGTGACTGATTGGCTAAGTGGATGAGTAATTGCCTGGACTGACTGCTTGACTGAATGAGTGGGTAAGCGAATGAATGAGTACTTAACAGACTTACTCATTCACTTACATACTCATTCGTACCAACACACTCATCCAAACAGTTTTCCCCATAAAACCTACCCACTACCCCTCCAGCCCACCCTTCGCATCTTCTCTCTCCTTCCTTCTCCCTTCCTCTCCTCTCCTCTCCTCTCCTCTCCTCTCCTCTCCTCTCCTCCCCTCTCCTCTCCCTCTTCCCTTTCTCCTTCTCCTCTCCTCTCCTCTCCTCTCCTTTTCCCTTTCCTTTCCTTTCCTTTCTTTCTTTTCTTTTCTTTTCTTTTCTCCTTTCCTTTCCTTTCCTTCCTTTCCTTTCCTTTCCTTTCCTTTCCTTTTCCCTTTTCTTTCCTTTTTCCTTTCCTCTTTCCTTTCCTTTCTTTTCTCTTCCTTTCTTTCCTTTCCTTTCCTTTTCTTTTCTTCCCTTTCCTCTCTCCTCTCCTCTCCTCTTCCTCTCCCTCCTTCCTTTCCTCTTCCTTCTCCTTTCCTTTCTCCTTTTCCTCCTTCCTCTCTCTCTCCTTCCTCCTTCCTCTTCCTCCTCTCCTCTCCTCTCCCTCCCCTTCCTCCTCCTCTCCTCTCCTCTCCCTTTCCCCTCCCTTCCCCTTTCCCTCCTCTCACTCATTCACCTACTCACCCACCCATCTCATCCACCACACACACACCCTTACACACACACCCTCACACACACACACCCTCACACACACACCCCCTCACACACACACACCCTCACACACACACACCCTCACACACACACACACCCTCACACACACACACCAACACACACCCTCACACACACACACACACCCTCTCACACACACCCTCACACACACACACACCCTCTCACACACACACCTACACACACACACCCTCACACACACACACACCCTCTCACACACACACACCATCACACACACACACCCTCACACACACACACCTACACACACACCCTCACACACATATACACCCTCACCCCTTCCCCCCTCCCTCCCCCATCCTCCCCGACGCGTGCCTGCATTCCTGCGTGCCTGCCCCGCCTTCATCCACCCGCCCGCCAAAGAGCACAGCCGGATAATAAAGCCACCGCGAATAAAAGGGAAGGGAAAGAAGAGCAATAAAATGCCAGAATATGCCCCCTCCCCCTTTCTTCCCTCCCTCCCTTCCCCCCATCCCCCCTACCCATTCTCCTCCCCCCGGGGGATGAAATGCCTCCTCGAAGTTCGCGCTGAATAAACCTGGGGACATTTTTTTTTTTTTTTGCGTTTCCGTCTTCCTGGGTTTGACCTGATCCTTATCCTTTATCCTTTCTTATCCTTTTCTTTATACTTTCTTTTTATCCCTTATACTTTCTTATACTTATCACTTCTTTCTTCTCCTTATTCCTTATCCTTTTCTTTATACTTTATCCTTTCTTAACCTTTTCTTTATAATTTCTTATCTTTATCCTTTATACTTCCTTATCCTTATCCCTTATGCTCTCTTATCATATTCCTTACATTTTCTTATCTTCACCCTTATCCTTTCTTATCATTTTATTAATTCTTTCTTATCTTTCTCCGTTATACTTTCTTATCATTATCCCTTATGCTTTCATATCCTTAAACTTTCTTATCCTCATTCCTTCTTTCTTATCCTTATCTTTTTTACTTTATTATCCTTATCCCGTATACTTTCTTTTTCTTATCCCTTATGCTTTCTTATCCTTATCCCTTATTTCTTTCTTATTATTTTCCCTTCTACTTTCTTATCATTTTCAATATTCCTTCCTATCCATCTTTCTTATCGTTATCTCTTATGATTTCTT
>NW_027217191.1:2500-10000 GCF_042767895.1 Penaeus vannamei | reverse complement strand
CACATCCAAACATGGCATCTGAAACACTAAATCACGATAAGGGACGAGTCTCCTAGAAAACCAAGAATTGTGTGGAGGACTTGAAGAGGATGGATTCAGCAAGACCAAGACATATGGGAAACTGGAGTAGTGTCTCGTGTATGAAGTCTGCGCGCTGGTGAAGAGAAATGAGGTCGTGGAGGGTGGTGAAAAACAGAAAAATAATGACTGGGTGAAGAACAGACCAGGCACACACAGAGAAAACTTGAATAAAGGAAACCGGGAAATGAGAGAGAGGAGGTGAGAGAAAGAGAGCGGGAGAAGTAGAGACAGACAGATAGCGACAAGAACGGAGAGACAGAGTAGGATCATCAGACCGCATCCTAACGAATGATTTATTACCTCTCCTGACTTTTCTCTTCCGCATATCCGTCCTCTTGAAAACGAAACCATGGCCTCATTTAAATACAAGAGGCAGAATGAAGATACATCCCCAAAGGGCTTTTCATAACGTGCATGCAATGTCCGCTGTATAAACATTCCTTTAATCTTATTAAATACAATATCTTTATTTCCTCTCGTGCTGATATTCACTATCAGTATTGCTGTGATTATTTGTATTTTTGTTCTTATTATCACAACTGTCATATTTGAAAAGGAACCCATTTTCATTATTACTATAATCAATATAACCGTCATGATAATGACACTAATGACATCTTCCGTATCTCTGAGCGGGGATTAGAATAGCAATCTGCAACAAGTCAGAAGCAGAATAGTTCCTAATTTGCAATATGTTCCTGACTGCACACAAAGGTTCCTGTTGTGATCAATCTTTGCTATCCTGCAGTTACTCATGAGACAACATGCTTTGTATCATGATAATGTTTTGTCGAAATGTCTTTGCTGAAAACAGATGGAAATGTTGCCACAGAAACGTGGAGGCAATAACATAAGATCTAAATGTAATCACGAACAATAAGTTGAAAAGATATTAAGCAACAAAGGGCACTGGTAAAATGTTACGATATAAATTGAACAGCATAAAAAACACAAAACTTTTCCGCTCACTGACCGCAATGCAGAACAATGTTATCCATTCCAAAAAGAAAACACGCGAGCAACTATGACATATATCACAGCTTGCGCCGAACAAACCACAAACATCCAAAACGGCCCTGGCTTGTCGAGGGGGATACAGCCAAAGCAAAAACGCAAACCAAAGCAAACACACACAGGTGAACCGTCACCCAATCCTTGCGGTTTAGACCGAATATTGACCGTCGACTTGCATCTAACAGGAAGAACCTTCCCTCGATATTACATGTGCTGTGCCTCTGAAAGGAAACGTATTGTTCCCCTCGCTTATTGGGGCGAACTGCAGTATTTATATATGGGGAACTATATGTATATTTAAAGGATTATAATGGAAGATATTATGTTGACTAATGATAAGAGTTGCATATTTCTATTATCCTTCTCTTATTTACATCTAGGTAAAAAACAACGCTTTTAATCGCAGTTGCAGTAGAGATAAAAAAAGCCTCCGTTTCAATCGATAATTCCCGCTATTATTGTTAACTCCCTGATTATCTTAATTACTTGCATTATTGTTATTGTTAGTATTATCATTATCGTATATACCATCATCATATTCATTGCTTTATCATTGACAATATTTGGGCTATAATTGCTATCGTTATTATTATTATCATTATTATTTTTATCATTATTATTATTATTACCATTGCTATTATTATCATTATTATTATCATCATCATTGCTATTATTATTATTATCATTATTATTATTATTATTATTGTTGTTGTTGTTGTTTTTGTTGTTGTTGTTGTTTCTGTTATTATTAATATTATTATTATTAATAATAATATTATTATTATTGATAATCACCACATCATCATCATCATCATAATAATAATAATCATCATCATCACCATCATTATCATCCTCCTCATCATTGTTGTTATTATTTCTATTATAATCAGCATTTTTATTATCATTAGCTTTGCTGTTATTGTGATTATTATTATCATTATCATTATTGTTATTTTTATTATTATTATTATTATTATTATTGTAATTATAATCGTTATTTTTACTATTACCATGTTATTACTAACATCATCATTTTCATTATTACTATGGTTATCTTTTTCATTGTTATTATCATTATTAGCATTAGGAATATTATTCTGGTGTTTTCATTGTTAATGTCATCATATTATGATTACCATTTTTGGTATCATTATCATTATCACTATAATATCATCATTAGTATTATTATCATTAGTAGTAGTAGTAGTACATCATCGTCACCATTAATATTATAATTAATATTACCATTATTACTATTAATATTTTTATTATTATTTTTGTTATCATTTTTCATTATTATCATCCTTATTATTATCATCTTCATCATTATTAATATTATTAGTAATATAAATAATAATAATAATAATAATGATGATGATGATGATTATTATTATTATTATAATTACAAAAATAATGGTGATAGAATTAATGATAAGGATCATCATCATTTTCATCATCAACAGCTTCGCTATCATCGTTGTCATTATTGTTCTTATATCATTATCATTATTATTGCCAATGGAAGCATTATCATCATAATCTTAAGCATCACCATTATCATTAGCATCAGTATTGTAATTATTATTTTTGTCTTTATTATCTTTATTGTATTTTAATCATCATTGTTATCGTTATTATTATCATAACTGTAATTTCATTATGGTTATTGTTATTAATATTATTTTTATTATTACTGTTGTTGTTTTAATTATTATTATTATTATTATTATTATTATTATTATTATTATTATTATTATTATTATTATTATTATTATTATTATTATTATTATTACTATTATTAATGTTATTATCATTACCATTTCTAGTATTACTCCTATTATTATTATCATTATTTATATTATTACTTTTATTATTGTTATTATTTTCATTATCTTTGTTATGATTAGAATTGTTATTATTTTTATCATTTTCAATGTCTTATTGTTATCCTTATTATTTTCATTATTGTTATTATTCTATTATCATAATTATCATCATTATTATTATTACTGATATTGTTATCATAAATATTATTGTTATTGGTGTTATTGTTATTCACATTGTTCTTATTATTATCAGTTTTACTATTATCATTATTAATATTATTATTCTTATTCTTATGAATAATCGCTATCATTATCTTTTATTTCATTATCATTACAATTATTATTAGTATTAGTATTAGTATTAGTATTATTATCATTATCATTATTATTATTTCGATTATATTCATCATCATCATCATCATTATCATTCACCTTCATTATCATCACCATCATCACAACATCATCATTATTATAGCTATTATTATTGTTGTTGATATTATTATTATTATTGTGTTATTAACCCTGCGTTAGTCACATTAGTGTCCCGAAAACGGTTAGTCCCATGTGTTTTTTACACATTCGAATAGGAAAATATTTAGTGCCATTATCAAGTAAAATATAGTTATACTAATGGTCCAGGATATATCTACAATCCCTGTTAAACAGCTTGAATAGCCTGTTATTGGTTGATACTGATTTAAAACAATATAATAAAATAGATTATAAGACAAAGAAAAAAATACAAAACAGTTTCAGATCACAATCTGAAAATGCGACAACTAAGCCATAAATACGCCGCAGTGAGACGGAAGAGTAGTGGGAGGGAGAAAGAGAAAAAAGTAAGTTACAAAGTAGGACTTGGGGGATTTATGCCAAATCGTAGTGACAAAACGCCTCTCCTGATTAACGTAGAGTTAATATCATTATCATTATCATTTTCTCTTGTTATCCTCCTCCTCATTATTATTCCTATCATTACTTTTATTAGTATCAATATAATTATTATTATCATTATTATTGTTATTGTTTTTGGTAGCGAAAATTAGTAATTTCGTTCGTTTGTTTGTTTCTACGTTATGAACAGATTTTAACGATATTTGTCTGAGCCTAATTTAGATTCCATTAAATATTGGTGGTGATCCGGATCCAGGAATCGCATTAGTTACCCCAAAGCAATAGGGGGTAACTGATACATTTATTGTAATTATCATCATCATCATCATTAATATCATTGTTATAAGGCTTATCCTCATTATTATATTATTGGCATTATTATCATTATTATTGTATTTATGATTTTCAATATTTTTGTTGCTATCATTGTTATAATTTTCCTTATTGCGATTATCTTAAGTAATATATTTTTTATTTAGATTTATTATTAAAATTATTATAACGTCATTTTTATGATCAACAATACTGTTATAATCAATATTATTATTATTATTATTATTATTATTATTATTATTATTATTATTATTATTATTATTATTATTATTATTATTATTATTATTATTATTATTATCACTGATGTTATAAATATTATCATTATTAGTACCAATAGTAGGTAAGACATTGTAGAGACGGTAGTGATATCTTTATTATAAATATTGTTATTGTCATTATTAATAACTCTTACTAGTATCATTGTCATTATCATTATATTTGTTAATGTCATCATAATTACTATAATCACAATTATATTCATTGTCATTATCGGTATTGGTATCATTATTGTTACAATAGTGATAATTATTATTACTACTATTCATTTCTTCCTATTGTCATTGCTATTATTATCATTATTATCAGGAACAGTAAACGTACTAGTATCACTATTGTTATCATTGCTATCATTACTACTACTATTACTGTGATTATTATTACTATTATTTTCATTATTATTACTATAATAATAATAATAATAGAAAATAGTAGTAGTAGTAGTAGTAGTAGTAGTAGTAGTAGTAGTAGTAGTAGTAGTAGTAGTAGTAGTAGTAGTAGAAGTAATAATAGTAATGATAATAATAATATTATTATTGTTATTATCATTATTATTATTATCATTATAATTTTTGTTGTTGATGTTGTTATTGTTATTTTTTGCAAAAGATGTTCTTTGTAATGTTGTTGTTATCACTATCATCATCATCATCATCATCATCATCATCATCATCATCATCATCATCACCACCACCACCACCACCACCACCACTACCACCACCACCATTATCATCATCATTACTCTGATCACTATCCTTATCATTGCTATCATTATCATGACTATTGCTATCAATTTCATTATTTTTATTATTTTTTGTTATTGTTATTATCATCATCATCATCATTAGAATCATTATCATTATCATTAGCATCATCATTCTTTTTCTGTCATATCATTAGCATATCATTATTATAGCTATTACCATTACTGTATTATAATCACCATTATCATTATTATCATTATCATATTTATCATTATTATTTTCTTTTATTATTTTCATTATCAATTATCACCATAGATATGTTTAATATTATCGTTTTTATCTTTTCATTTTTATCAGTGATCATTGTTTTTCTTTATTTTATTTCTTTTGTTATTATCATTATCATTATTATTATTACAGTTATTTTAATTATTATTATTATTACAATTATTTTAATTATTATTATTATTACAATTATTTTAATTACTATTATTATTATGATTATTATTATTGTCATCGCTATTATTATTATTATTATTATTATTATTACTGTTACTACTATTACTACTGTCTTCATAATCATTATCATTTCATTATCACTATTCCGGTCATACTTTTTATTGTTGTTATAAATGTAATTATAGGAAATACTATTATTATTATCAATAATAATAATAATAATAATAATAATAATAATAATAATAATAATAATAATAATAATAATAATAATAATAATAATAATGATAATAATAATAATATTATTGTTATTATTATTAATGATAATAATAAAAATAGCATTATTATTATTATCATTATTATTAATGATCATTGTTATTATCATTATCATTGTTATCATTATCACCATTATCATTATTATTATTATTGTCGGTGTTATTGTTGGTGTTGTTGCTGCTATTATCATTAGTTTTGTTCCCATTGTTGTTTTGTTATACTTGTTATTATCTTTACCATCACTATTATCATTATCATTACTATTATAATATTATGATTATTATTATTATAAGTTTTATTATCTTTTCAATTTTTATTGCAATTACTACCATTATCATTATTATGATCACTACTACTATTATTATTGATAACATCATATCACCATTATTGTTATTATTATCAGTATCATCATTATTATCATCTTTGTTATGGAGGTTATGCTTTTGATCTCGTTAGTTTGTTAATTATTATTTTATTTTTTTATTTATTATTATATATATATATATTTTTTTTTTTTTTTTGATGAGCAGGGTAACTCAAACGTCATGAACATATTTTTCAGGATTTTTCCCCTTAAACTTCGGTGGTTCGATGAAGAGATTTTTCTACAAATTTTAGCAGAGGTGTGTCTTAGCCTAACGTAGACTCCAATAAATTTTGGCGGTGGTCTGGATCGTGATGCGGATCCAGGATCTTTTAAAATGATTGCATCAGTTACCCCTATTCCCTTTGCCTCAGCCAAGGAGGTTATTTTTTACGGACGTCACGTGTATACTTGAGAAATGTTCAATGTAATTCTTTAAGTGTGAATATCTGTATTGCATCAGTGATCCTACTGCCTAGGCGGAAGTATGCGCTCTAGTACTTCAAGTTGTTATTGTTATTATTGTAGTATCTTTTACATCCTTTTTTGTATTATGGTTCTATCATGTTCTTCATTATCATCATTATTATTTCATTGTTATCATTATTATTATCATCATCATTATTATTATCATTATCACTCATTTTTAATGTTATTATTTTTATCATCATTATCATTGTTGTTGTTCTTGATATAGTGCTTGCTAATATTATGTTGATTTATTTTTCCTTATCATTATTACCATTGTTATGGCTATATTTATTAATGTTCTCATTTCTGCATTATTATTAGTAATAACAGTAACATTACCACTGTGGCCATCTTCAAAATATTTATCATTATCTTTGTCCTTATCTCATTTGTTTTTATAATCATCAGTATTATCATCGTTATCATTACTACTTTTGATATTATTATCATTATTACTATTATTTTTTTTATTATTATCTTTATCATTATCATTTTCATTAGTAGCATCATCGTTAATGTTATCATTATTGCTATCTTTAGTATTAATATTATTAATATTACTGTTGTTATTGTTATTATCATATATTTATTACTATTATCATATTTGCATTACTGTTATCATAATTATTATTATTATTGTTATTATTTTTGATTATCATTATCACCAACATTATTATTACAAATTTAATAACTGATACATCCTTATTGCTTAGTATGGCTTTTACTACTAATTCCACCATCATTTCTACTAGGACTATTACCTCTATTGTTAGTTTCAGTGTCACCATTATCTTTAGTATTCTCA
>NW_027217190.1:0-2500 GCF_042767895.1 Penaeus vannamei | reverse complement strand
TGGAAGGCTCATGCAACCGACTGGGTCACGTGTTTTCACATAACACGCGGGTGAACAAAATGCAATGTTCATATTCGCGCGAGGGGAGAACATGTGTCGAACTGTGACTTCTTAAAATAACTCCTGTTTTTGTCAGTATTTTTATTATTTCATAATTATTGTTACTGTCCATTATTGTTGCTTTTGTTCGTGATGTTGTTTTTACTATTATTATCATTCTTCTTTTTTTCGTCTTCTCCCTTTTCTTCATATTATTGTTGCTATTATTATAATTTTCATTATCATTCTTGTTATTATTATTATCATTATTATTATCATGATGGTAATGATAATGATCATCATCATTATTATTATTATTGTAATAATAATTACCATTCTTGATATTGCTATTATTATTACTATCATTATCATCATTATTATTGTAATAATAATTATCATTATTTATATTGTTATTATTATTACTATCATTATCATCATCATTATTATTACTATCATCATTATCCTATTGCAGTCATTATTATTATTATTATTGTTATTATTAGCGTTATCATTATCATTATTATTTTTATCATAATAATAATAATAATAATTATTATTATTATTATTATTATCATTATTGTTATTATTATCATTATTATTATTATTATTATTATTATTATTATTATTATTATTATTATTATTATTATTATTATTATTGTTATTATTATCATTATTGTTATTATTATTATTATCATTATTATTATTATTATCATCATTATTATTATTATTGTTATTATCATTATTATTATTATCATTATTATAATTATTTTTATTATTGTGATTGTGATTATTGTTGACATTTTTATTATGATGATGATTATTGTTACTATTATTATTTTGTTTTTATCATCATTATCATCATTATCATTCTTTTTGTTGTTATTATTACCATTATAATTGTTGCCATTGCTTCTCTTATTATTATTATTATCATTATTATTATTATTATTATTATTATTATTATTATTATTATCATTATTGTTATTACTATTATTATCATTATCCTTATTATCATCATTATCATTATTATCATTGTTATTATTATTATTATAATTTTATTACTGTTATCATTATTATCATTATCATTATTATTACGGTTATTGTTGTTGTTGCTTTTACTGTTGTTGTTATCATTATTATCATTATCATTATTATTACGGTTATTGTTGTTGTTGCTGTTGCTTTTACTGTTGTTGTTATCATTATTATCATTATCATTATTATTATTACTTCCATTATTATAATTATCTTATCATTATCATCATTACTACTATCAGTACTTCTATCATTACCATCATCATCATTATCATATTATTATTATTATCATGATTATCAACATTATTTATATTGTTAATATCATTATTATCATTATTAATATTGTTAATATCATTATTATCATTATTAATATTGTTAATATCATTATTATCATTATAATTATAATCATTATTATTATCATCATTATTATTATCCTTATCCTAACCATCATTATCATTATTGTTATTTCTATCTTTATTATTCTTATCGTTAGTATTATCATACTATCATCACCCTTATCGTGTAGAGCGTAAGGACCAAGCATGTGGATAATGACGTAGAAAGAGCAACAATAACACCACCACCAACAACGATAATGATAATGATGATAATAATTGTGATAATAATAATTGTAATAATAATGATAATGATAATAGTGATAATAATGATAATAATGATTATGATAATGATAATAGTAATAATGATAATAACAGTAATCATATATCATCAAACAAAACAGTTAAGTGAAATTTCATATAAATATCATTCTATCACATTCAAAATCTTAACAACGGAACATGTGATTTAATTATAGTAGTAGTAGTATCATTAATTTAATTTAACTTCGATGAAGAATATATAGAATTTCTTCACATTTTCGAACTCAAACCTTAGATTAAATAACCACTATTGTTTTTTTACACATCTGCTTTACGCAATACTAGCACGAACGGTTATATAACAGGAATTTTCGGTTATACGCTATTTTACACCCAAATGCAGGGCGTCCGTAGGTTCCCTTTTGCTCGCCGAGTCCTCCAGGGGGTTCCGAGATCGTGACGTCACCGTGACAAAGGCGTTCTCTGCAGCTCTGACTTTTCCCACCGCTAAGTTCTTAATAACTATCATAAGGTATAAAAGAATTAATTGATAAAAATAGCTGGAATCCTCTAGTGACTTGCATCTCGCGAAGAGCCAAGTATGGAGATTTGTTGGGGACAGTTAAGTGCGCAGGATGTCTTGGTGTTCGGGAAACCTTTGCTGTTAGGGTTTAGTAACTGGGGAATCTTTTGAAGGAACTGAATGATGCGCCACCTACAGCTTAGGGCTGAGTGGGACAAAGGATGTCGTCTTTAATCGTGTTGTTGCCTAATGTATTGACGTCAAGAAGCAGAAAAAAGGGTTTATAAGGATTGTTGGTGTGCAA
>NW_027217189.1:7500-11971 GCF_042767895.1 Penaeus vannamei | reverse complement strand
AACTCAACCTAACCAAAAATATGTGTGGAAAATTGAATGTAAAAAGGTTGAATATTAAATATTCCAGTAAAACCTAAGTGAAACATCAAATGATGAAGTCTTGTAATTAATAGTGTAAGAGTGAAATGCAAAAAGCAACTTGGAACTATTGGCCTTGGTATATGCACTGCCCACTGTAGTTTTGTTATGTCAAATTTGTTTCCACATGAATGGCTTCAACTAGTGCTTAGTAATCAAAGAAACAATTACTAGGCCTATCTGACTTCACCTGTTTACCTCATTCTTTGACCTTTTAGAAAAGTTTTTATCTGTTATACTATTACAATTGTTTTCACCCAATGCCACCAGGAAATTGTTGTGTTCACTTTCACTTTAGTATTGTTTTGTTAAATGTCTCTGCACATTGATGTCTCTGCCATTGCTTAGCCACAGAGGAGTCAGTTAGTAGATCTTGTGACCTCAACTTTCCTTGAAATAGCAGGAAAATGTTTTTTTATTAATGCTATCAATATTGATACTATTATTTTGGTCATAAACATTATGATTACTATATTATTACTGACATTACAAAAAATATTATTGAAAATCAAGGGAAATTGTAAACAGGTGAGACAGGTACTTCTTATAACTGTTTCATTGGTGACCTAGTACTTGTTGAGTAATCTATATGTAAAAATAATTACTAAATTAAGCACACAGTGGACATGGCATGTACGCACATGCCCTCCCTGTTGGCATGTGGTTAATATATTTGTTGAATTTTGAGAACGCAAATTTTAATTTCTTATTACTATTAGTATTGTTAATAACATCCTAATGAAAAAAAAAATGTCAATAACAATAGTAACAATATTTAACAAGGTGGCATTTTATCATACCATCGCTCCATTGGACTAAGTTGAAGACAGCATTACATAATGACATACCCCATGCCATTGGAAAGGAAGCTCATCCATCTCTGATAGTAACAGCATCATTTTTTTTGTGTCACTGTTAGATGCAGGGATCTAAAGTGTTTATAAACTCCAGGTATGAACAATTAGGTACCCAATTTTGTGCCTGAAATACTGAGTGAGCCAGGTACAAATGAGGAAACTATTCATGCATGCTGACAACATGTTACTGACCACAAGCCAGTGTTTGATACCACTGTCATTTGGGCTAAGAAGAGTATGAATTGATGTACATACAATCAATAAGTTTTCTGTGGTTGTGATGCTGAAGCGATGTGCATGTACTGAAATGACCATATATACACACTAGCTTTCTGATTGGTAATTATCCTCTAGCACTATTTATTTTTAGGGGATATGATAAAACAGTTATCCTCCTGATTTTGAAACAAGTGCAAGAGAAATATCTAGCACACAAGAAAGATCTTAACTTGCTTATTTTTTATTTATGGAAAAGGCATTTGCTAGGTTTCCTTGAAAGGTATTGAAGTAGGAATGAAACAAGTTGGTGTAGGTGAATGATTGATAGTGTGAGTATAGCCAGTGCATGGTAATGTGAGAAGTTAAGTCAGGGTAACTAGGCCATGTATTGAGTTCCAAATAAAAAGTAAGTGTACATCAGGTCTCAGTTTGTTCTTGATAATTTTGTTAAAGGTTCTAGCCAGGGAGTGTAGTTCTAGTTGCCTGTCTTATATTCTTTACACTGAAGATGGTTATGGATGTTTTACTTCAGAGCAATAGGATAAAGAGTAAAGATGATCTAGGGTTCCACAAGGCTTCTCTGACTCTGATATCACAAACCAGGATTATTACCCTTGTGCATTATCTTGGGAAGTAAGGAGCAGAAGGAGTGTTCTTGCTCAGATCTTGTTAATTTTATCATTTTATCATTGAGGTCCTGCAGTCTATGATCAACTTAGAAATTAGTTTGCAGTTGTGATATTTAACACATCATGAAGTTAGCATACTTAGCCAGGGGAAATATAATTGTAATTTAACCAAAATAGGAGTCTGGATAGCTACAAGTGACTCAGGAACTAGGGCACATGCTGGATAGTGGATAGGGCATTAGAAAAGACAAAGGTGTATATAATGTATATAATGTGTAAGTATTAGATCTCAAAAGAATGTGGCATCAGTGGTAGGTTCAGATGAATCGAGAGGTGTTTGTGCAATAGATGTTTTGGTATTGTATCCAGTGGTTGAGATCACAAACTCTGAAAGATGAACTAGATGGTTGCTATATTGAGATAGTGGATGGAAAGAAATTATGGCTAAAATCATGAGTGGAAGAAGTTGTAACCTCTGACAGCAATGGATTTGACTTTACTAGTTAATCCAATACCAATGAGTTAAATTTTCAGTAAAATTTGGCAAGGCTAGGTGTAGATTAATTGGAGTTCCTCAGCACCTGGTGCATTGTCCAGCTCACTGTTAGTTATGGATGAAGAGTGTCAAAGCTTGGAATCAATAATTATAAAGACAGGATGATCTCAATGTCAGCCTGAATAATAGGAAGATTTCTTGTGAACTGAGGCAGTTACCAGGAAATGACATGAATTTTTTATTAAATCTTATAATTTAGTTTAATTCCATTTGTTACAATTGTTATTTTGTTTATTATTGCCTCAAAATTACCCTGTGTGCAGGGTTACCATCTACTGGTGATGCAGGACTTAAACTCAGGTCACTGGATAGCTAGATGAGAACACTGCTGCAGCACTATATAGCACACTCAAGAAGAGGAGAAAACTGTGGTGGTACAATATAGGCAAGGGGAAAGGTTATATAATAACAGCAGCATTACAAAATGGACAGAGTTGAATGCTGAGGGGTCTAGTCTGTAAAAAGAGCCATGGGAAACATACAGTAAGGTTGTTTGCTCAGGTCCAAGGGTTATGGGAGTGGCCTTGGAATTGATAGAGAACAGAAAGTTTTGGAAACAGAGAACTCAGTTTTCCAACTTGTGCATGTGGAAACAAATAAAGCTGATGAGGATAGTGGCCACACCAATTCCAGTGTTCTTAACAAAGAAAGAGTAAGTTACTTTGTGTGTGTTTTGATTATAAAATTTATTTGATTTTTGTCTTTTGTTCATAACAGGGTCTAGCAAGGACGGGATTAAAGAATTTGGGCAATACCTGCTACATGAATTCAATTGTGCAATGTCTGAATAACACAACACCTCTTGTCAAGTACTTCATAGAGGGGACATACAGGTGAGTGTTTTAAAAATTGTTTGCATTAATAACTTGCAACTTTCCAATCAAACTGCCTCTCTTTATTGATGTATTCATGAGAAAGATATACAACAATTAATTCAAGTACTTTTAGAGTCATTGAAGTTTCATGTGCCTTAGGATGAATATTAAAAGTCTCAGTCAATAACTTGTTATTTTTGTTGTGTATTATTGAAAGATCATTTCAAAATTTCTAATATGTGCTCAGGATATGAGAAGGATTTCACTGTTATTATCTTTAATATTCTATGAAAAAACGTAACATCAATGAATGCAAAATTCATGGTATGCTGATGTTTTCCAGTGATGATATCAACTCAACAAGTAAATTTCGTGGAGAAGTTGCAGAGGAGTTTGGAGCTGTCATCAGAGCACTCTGGTGTGGACAGTACAGGTCCATAGCAATGTGGGATTTGAAGGTATGGCTTAATATTTATAATTTATTCCTGAACACAAACATACTGTTTAATCCACCAATTGGGAATATAATTTAAGCTTGTATGAAAAAGAATATCTTTGTGGTCAATTGTGTGTTTTTTCTAGGGATTATTTAATTCATTTTGAAATATTGCAAGGAGAAGATAAAAAAATGTGGATGAATTTGATTACATTATATAGTGATATGAGTATAAATTTATATTTAATATTATGAATGATAATTCATTTATTTTGCAATTTACTCTTTTATGTTAAAATTTATAATGTTCAGAACTTTAGTTTAAGAAATATAGAACCATATTAATGACATCCACTTGAGTTCTCGATATTTTTAAATTGTCGCTCCATATTCCATTAATACTAGGAGGGCAAGTATGTATGCAAAGTCCACTGTTTTGTCTTCATAATTTTCTTTACACATAGATGGCTTCTAATCTGCTTTGTCAGCAGTGAGTGAATTACCTGCTTACCCCATTCTTTGAAATTTTACAATGAAAACTGTTTTTAAGTTTCAATATTTTTATTACTGTTGATGCTGTTATAATAATAGTGATGATGATAATGATAAGAGAAACACCAGTAATGATAATAATTGTAATGAAATAAATAGAAATCACTTGAATTCAATGAATGCGGTATAACATTTGATATTAGGTAGGCCTAGTAATTGACCCCTTGGTGATGAAGCACTTGTGAAGCCATTTATGTGTAAACAGAGTTCATAAAACAAAGCCACAGTGCAAATGTCTTGCTCCAATGGTTTATGTCTTTTTTCATAAAATTTTTGTCATATGAAAATCAATTGATATTCTTAACTAAATGATTTATTAAGACTGCCAT
>NW_027217184.1:10000-11956 GCF_042767895.1 Penaeus vannamei | reverse complement strand
CACACTTCACACCGTTTAACTTCTTTTGTTTTATTTTCTTTGTTGCGTGTGTGTGTGTACATCTGAGCCAGGCAAATAAATGTCTCCCTTTTTTTTAAACTCTAATCCTTTCTATCGCGAATTGAAAGCACAAAAATTCGCACCGATATTCGTGCTGCTGACTGAGGCAAGACAGAGAAGGCAAACTGACCCTTATTCCGTGGACAGACATATATATATATATATATATATATATATATATATATATATATATATATATATATATATATATATATATGTGTGTGTGTGTGTGTGTGTGTGTGTGTGTGTGTGTGTGTGTGTGTGTGTGTGTGTGTGTGTGTGTGTGTGTGTACATATATATATATATATATATATATATATATATATATATATATATATATATATATATATATATATACATATATATATATATATATATATGTATGTATGTACAACAGAAGGGTGAACGTGAATGTAATCTATCTTTCGTGTGTCTTTGCTTGTGTAAATGATAACTCTTTACCTTATACTTAACAGGTTATTTGCGGAGAGAATGAATAAAATTATGTCGACTATGTTTGGGGTCTTCCAGGCATCGTGTAAGGACTGTGCCTCGGTTCGCCAGCTGGCACTTCTGGCGAGCTTCATGCGGTCACTCTGAAATTCGAGTACGTTTTAGTAATATCTTTTTATAAATGCTTTTTTAATTATCAAATGTGCACACACACACACACACACAAATATACACGCACTCAACCACACGTGCACACACACACACACACACACACACGCAAACACACATACACACACACACGCAAACACACACACACACACACACACACGCAAACACACACACACACACACGCAAACAAATGCACACACACACACCCAAACATGCACACACACACACACACACACACACACACACACACACACACACACACACACACACACACACACACACACACACACACACACACACACACACACGCAAACACACACACACAAACACACACACACACAAACACACACGCAAACAAATGCACACACACACACGCAAAACACACATACACACGCAAACACATACACACACACACATACACACGCAAACACACACACACACGCAAACAAATGCACACACACACACACACACACACACACACGCAAACACACACACACTCAAACACACACACACACAAACCTATCCCCTTCACCTTTTTGTGACATCTTTGTCGTATCCCCCGAGACGCTTCGGCGAGAGATATTCACGCTCCTCTGCCTCTGTCTACAGTACGTTTGTCCTGGAAATATTCATGTGTAAAAGCAGAAAAAAAAGAAAAAATATATATATAGAAAAGTAACACAAGAAAGCCATAACGGGAAGTTTGTGCGAATGAAAAGATATTTTCAGTCGGCAATTTCCGTTGTTTTTTATTTTTTATTTTTTTATATTTCTTCCTGTCTCTTATATCTTAGTCTATGTACATTGTTTCAAGAAAGGAAACAATGATAAAACTACCAGCTTTAATCCCGGATTACCATATACCTCTCAAAGACTTTTTTTTTATTTTATATTTATTTTTAACCGTGTACATAAAAAAATCTCTCTATGGAAAGTCTAACACTGTTATTTGAGATTGATTTTTATCTGTGTACATAAGAAATCTATCTATAGGAAGTCTAGGTCCCTCTGACAAGTCTCCAGCAGAGTGTCGGCTAAATAAAAGTCTAAACAAGGGTAGAACAGTACTTAGCAAAGGGCCGTAAAAATTAAGAAACCCATGTACTTCGCATTTTTTCCCTTTTCTTATATTTATAGTTATTTTCTTTATTTATTATGTTCTAAGGTCTATAGATCATTGTAATTTGTCGATAATCTTCTACTCTTGCCCAGCCCTAACTATTTTTTACAGGAACACTTTGAACAACAGTTGTGAACTTTATAATGTACACGAG
>NW_027217184.1:0-5000 GCF_042767895.1 Penaeus vannamei | reverse complement strand
ATATATATATATATATATATATATATATATATATATATATATATATATATATACGTATATATGATTTTATAAAATATATACACATGTATATATACACATACAAATGTACATATATATACTTATGTATATATTTATATATATATATATATATATATATATATATATATATATATACACATATATATATATATATATATGTTTATATATATACATATATATATACATATGTATATATGTATATACATAAGTATGTATATACATCTAGATAGATAGATAAAGACATGAATGCATGCTGGCCCAAAATTCAGTGAGCAAGCTACAACACATGTCTTCCTGCTGGACCTTCTGCCTCGACGCTTTTCCCTTGTTTACAAACAACAACAAAGATTCTTATTGTTTTTTAGGGTAGATCTTGCAACTTGAACATCGCTAACGTATATTTTCAGATATTAAATAGAGTATATTGAGAGTTAAATTGCATTTTTTTTCTTTTTTTTTCTTTTGAAAAAGAGTGGACCGGTTCAATAAGTTCATCTTTTAATTCCAGGATAAACAAGCTGATGAGTTCTGGAAAAATGTAATTAAATTTTATATTGAAGGGGAACAGCTTCCGTGGGGGTTTTAGGGTCTGAAAACTGCACCATATTTGCCTTCTATTTTTAGACGATTTTTTATACGTTGCTGTTGCTTTGTATTTCTTTCTTTCTTTCTTTCTTCTTTTCTTTTTTTGTGTATGTTTTTTGTTTGTTTGTTTGTTTGTTTTTTTGTTTCGTTTTTGCGACAGCGAAGAATCTGGCTAGAAGAATCGAGTGCCATAAAGTGTCAAACTAAATGTTGCGAGTTCAGAAGCCGCTGAAACCTCGCCGCCCACGCCGAAGAACTCGCGAGGGAGACGCCCAAAAAGTCCAAAGTGTGGGCGAGGGCGGCACGGAGTTTGAGTTGCCGAGGATCACTTTTATTGCTTTTTTTCTCCTTGTAGTAAACACAACAGATGCGGACAACAATACATACATACATATGGGTATATATATATATATATATATATATATATATATATATATATATATATATATATATATATATATATATATATATATATATATATATATATATGTAAGTATGTATGTATATGCTTATTCATACATCTGAATATTTGTGTGTATACATGATGGTTTTTTTTTTTTGTTCCTTTTTTTTGCATACATTTCATTTTTCCACGCCCTTTTGATTATGTTGCCAAAGATCAATGTTTTTTTTCTTTAATACTGAATTTACGTACCTCCTTCCCTCCCTCCCCACCCTCTTCTCCCCCTCCCTCCCTCCTTCTTCTCCTCCTCCCTCCCTCCCTCTTCTCCACCTCGCTCCCTCCCTCCCTCCCTCCCTCTTCTCCACCTCCCTCCCTCCCTCTCTCCCTCTTCTCCACCTCCCCCCTTCTTCTTTTTTATTTACATTATTTGTCAGTTCTGCTAATTCTTTTTTGTCCCCATTTGATGATATTTTCATGACGCTACATCTTTCCATAAGCTGCTTAGTCTCTCTACCTCGAGCTTCCTGGTGCTTTGCTTGTCATTTTACCCCTCACTTCAAGCTTCCTTTATCATGTCACTGAACTGCTTGTTGATTTGGTCAACGGCAACATCGCCATTGAGAAGTGAGTGTCTGTTTTGGCTGCTGAGGTTAAATTTTGTGGTGTTCTGGTTATCTTGATTTGGTAGTAGCTTGCATATTTTATTCCTTTCCATTCTGGTGTAATTTGATTTCGTCTCTGACTGTTCTGTTGTTGTTGCTGATTTTTACTTTATTAACAACTTCCACAAGTTGTATTCATGTTATTGAGTGATCGAACCTTAGCAAATTCGATTAGCATCTTTTTACTTACCTTGACATTAAAATTTTCCATAATTATTGTGAGGGTTCTTTCCTCTGTCGCTAGCTAAAATGAACATATTTATTAGAAGCTCTCTTATTCTCTATGCTCCCTTCCTTCAAGCTTCCTTTATCATGTCACTGAACTGTTTGTTGATTTGGTCAATGTTAATATCTGTCATTGAGAAGTGAGTGTCTGTTTTGGCTGCTGTGGTTACATTTTGTCGCTTTGGTCTTCAGGTTATCTTGATTTCGTAGTAGCTTGCATATGAGTTTATTCCTTTCCATTCTGAAGTGTAATTTAATTTCGTCTATGGCTATTCTATGGTTGTTGCTGATTTTGACTTTATTAACAACTTCCACAAGTTGTATTCATGATATTCTATGGTTGTTGCTGATTTTTACTTTATTAACAACCCACAAGTTGTATTCTTGTTATTGTGATCGAACCTCAGCAATATTGATTAGCATTTGCTCCCTTTTAGTTCTGATGCTTATTCCAGCAGAGGTCTTTCTTTCTATCTTTTTACCTATCTTGACATTAAAATTTTCCATAATTATTGTGACGGGTTTTTGCTCTGTCGCTAGCTAAATGAACCTCTTCGTAAGCTCTCTAATTCTATGTGCCTGCGATATGGGTCCTAAAAAGTTGTACCTACAGTTCAGTTTTGTTGATATTGAAGCTAATCCTTTGCTAATTCTACAGGATTATACAATATTTTTTTACCCAGGCGTTTGTGAAGTAAGAAACCTACCCCTAATTAGTGTTCGCCACCCTGGATTTTACCTCTCCAGCAGAGCACGTACCCATCATCTACTATTTTCTGTCCTTCGCCCACTCCTACAATATCAAAGTTAATGAAGGAAAGTTCTTCAGTACTAAAAAAGATTCAGTTCTCATCGTCTGAAAAGTGTGTGGACAAAGGTGTCTCCATTCCTCCTTTACCTCCTTTTCATCCTCCTCTCCCTTGCATCATCCCTCTCCTTCCATCCTTTCCTCCCCTCCTCCCACCGTCTTGCCTTCCTATCCCCCCTACCCGACCCCCACTCCTCCCCGATCTCCCTCAACCCCTTTTCCTTCCCCCTCCCTGGCGGTCTGGGTCTGCCCTGGGATTATTAGCACCCTTTGGTTCGGAGTGAGCCTGATCGCCGCTGAACCAGGGGCTCCTTCACTTCCGGCTAATGGGGGTCTTTGCTTTTAATTGAATTAGAGAAACCCATATATCTCCCACCTACCAGCTTAAGTGTATCTTGGCGGGGGAGGGGGGGGGGGTAATTTAGCCAGGATGCCTCTAGTTATCCTCTAGTTTAGCATGGTTGAAATCTGCCTAGCTTGGATTTGTGAGTAGCAATGCCATGGGCCTGCTCACTATATCAAGGTATAATCCCGTGAATATGGGCTTGTCTCGGAAGCGCATATACGTGTGTGAGTATATTATATACACAATCTAAGCATGTAAAAGTGTATACAAACGCTTGCCCATCCATCTCTACACATATACCATATAGAAATATATGTATATACACACATATATTATATACCACTACACTTTTGAGCACACAGACACAGACACGCATATATATATATATATATATATATATATATATATATATATATATATATATATATATATATATATGTATGTATATATGTATATATATATATATATATATATATATATATATATATATATATATATATGTATGTATGTATGTATGTATGTATGTATGTATGCATGCATATATGTATGTATGCATGCATGTATATATATACATACATACGCACAAGCATAGACACGTGCATAAGTTAATATGCATATACGTAAACACATACAATTGTGTGTGTACAATGTACACAAACATGCAAATACATCTTTTACATACACGTAACTATAGATACACATACATGACTATTCATATATATGCATATATACATGTGCGGGCATACATACAAGTATATGTATACCCATTTATATCCCTATACATGTATCAAACCCGTATCCGCACACACATACACTCATCATCCATGTGTGCACATATATACCTGCATATAAATACACTTTCGTGCATACGCGATGTTCGTGCATAAACGTTTAAACAGTTCTTTGTTATCATTAGCCCTTGCATTATAATGGACACAAATTTTAGGGTTGTAACAGAGAGGGTTAAGGAAGGTAGGCGGGTGGGGAGGAAGGGAAGGGTATATATTATAATATATATATATATATATATATATATATATATATATATATATATATATATATATATATATATATACTATGATATTGCAATGAATAAGGAAGGAAGTTGGGGTTTAGATGAAAATTTGGAAGGTGATTCTGTATCCGGCAATTTTTCTGAGAGGTGTCGCCTTCCTGCGGTTAACGAAAGCGCCCCAATCTAGTCTAAGACGTCGCTTTATTTCCTCCTCACTTTATGTGTTTATCTGTATGAGTTTCCCTTAATATATTTACTCGTCTATTACCAAGAACGGTTCACCCTGTCGCTGTGGTTACTAAGTCAGCCGCTTATTTGAGATGCCATCGTTTTTGTTAATACATTCATACATACATACATACATACATACATATATATATATTTATATATATATATATATATATATATATATATATATATATATATATATATATATATATATATATATATATATATATATATATATGTGTGTGTGTGTGTGTGTGTGTGTGTGTGTGTGTGTGTCTGCGTCACACATATACATACATATATATGTGTGTATATATACATATATATATATATATATATATATATATATATATATATATATATATATATATATATATATATATATATATATACATTTATATATCATATAGACACACATTCTTTGTGTTTGTGTGTATGTGAGGGTGCGGATGCGTGCCTTGTCCACTCCATGATATTGTTTCAGTATCTATCAAACACATCACATCACTTTACGCCTGCCAAACATGACATTTTTTAAACAAGGAAACCAGTGCCAATTTTATTTTGGCATAAAACCATTACAGTTGCTGTTGGGAATTTCAAGCAGAAGTAAACACTATTACGTTCTGCACTGGTGGTTCTAGTCATTAAATATAGACCGGTGATTTAAGACCTTCCTGTCAGATTTT
>NW_027217182.1:5000-7500 GCF_042767895.1 Penaeus vannamei | reverse complement strand
AAGGTTCCATATAGCTTTGGGATAGAGTACATTATATATGGGTATGTTCCGTGCTTATACATGAGGGTATACATGGGTTTAAAGGCGTAAATATGCAAATTTGTACATATGGTGTATATATTCATGCATGAATGTGTACATTTACATGTGTATATAAGCATGTATATATGTGTATGTGTATATAGGTATGTATAATGTGCGTGTTTATGAGTATGCGTGGGTGAATGTATAGGTAGACATATGTAGGTATTTATATGTGTATACGTAAAGGTATACGTATATAGGTGTGTGCAGGATGTAGGAAGGTGGATAAATAATTAAGTATATGTATGTATGTAAGTACGTATGTATGTACGTAGAGGTAGTTATATGTAAAGCAAGTACAGATATATACACATATGTAAAGGGGGGGGGGGGCACTAGTGTATGCTGCAAATGTATGTGCTCATATACGGATGCGTGAGCACATGCAGAGATAGATACATGCGTATGTATAATGATAGGTAGGTTTGCGAGGTATGCAAAAAGGGGTGTTTACATATACACGGGTGAGTATACACTCATGTATACTCACTCACTTATCAATAACATATAACAAGCGCATAAACGGACAGGCGATGTGAACATATAACTAGGTCAGACTATGATGGACATGTATGTAGTTATTTATAACGTAAGAATAAGTATCCATATCCATAAGCATAGATACAAGAATAAATGTGTATGCTTGCATATGCATATGCGTGGGAATGAGCATATGCGTAGTACTTAGAGCATGTGCGGGAATGAATATGTCTGCATCAGGTGCACATACGCACAAATTAAGTTCATAAATAAAATAAAATAAAACATATATGCACTTCTGATAATTAAGCCCAGCTCACGGGAGTAGTGAGCAGGCCGTGCATTGCCGCTCCTAAGTCCACTCCAGGTAGGACCAAACCTGCTGGGGGGGACTTATCAATGGCATTCCGGCTAAATTACTCCCCTCCCACCAAGATACACCTAAGCCAGTAGGTGGGAGGTAAATCGGTTGTCCACCTCCATGAACAAACGCATCCAGCCATGGCCCCCATTCCCCGGAGGCGAAGGAGCCCCTGGTTACGGCGGCGATCAGGATCGCTCCGGAGCAGGGGGTGCTAAAAATATCCGGGTAAAGACAGGCCGCCCCACGTTGATGAACCTTTGCACATACAATATAAGGACCATGAGAACTGAATCCGACTTACTAGCTTTACTAGAGGAACTCTCTTCCATTAAATGGGATGTAGTAGGACTCTGCGAAGTTAGAAGACTAGGCGAAGAGCAGAAGTTAATAAATGAGGGACACGTGCTCTATTGGAGAGGAAAACCTCTGGGTAGCAAACAGGAATTAGGGGTAGGATTCTTAATACACAAACGCTTAGAAAAGAACATTGTAGAATTCTATAGTGTCAGCGAAAGAGTGGCTTCTGTAACAATAAAACTAAACACTAGGTACAACTTAAAAATTATTCAAGTCTATGCTCCAACCTGCAGCCACAGTGATGAAGAAATAGAGAGCTTCTATGAAGATGTTCACTTAGCCAGCGAGAGAACAAAATCCCATTTCACAATAATTATGGGGGATTTTAATGCCAAAATAGGTAAAAAGACAGAGGGCGAAACCGCAGTAGGGAACCATGGAATAGGCACTAGGAACGAGAGGGGACAAATGCTAGTCGAATTTGCGGAGGCTCGATCACTCAGTATCATGAATACATTCTTCGAAAAAAGACTAGAACGGAAGTGGACATGGAAGTCGCCTTCTGACGTCAAAAACGAAATTGACTTCATAATTTCAAATAGGCGCGATATAATAAAAAATGTAGAGGTTATAAATAAAGTAAATGTAGGCAGCGACCATAGAATGGTGAGAGGCGAAATTAAAATACATCTCAGAAGGGAAAGGAACAAACTAATGAGTAAACCACAGCCAAACTTGGCTAACTTGAGGATCAGAGCAACAGAATTTAGCCTAAACATCCAAAACAGATATTCACTCCTCCGCGACGAAGATCTCAACATCGACCAAATCAATAAACAGTTCAATGACATAATAAAAGAAGCTGCACTTGAAGTAGGCGGAAAGAACGACAATCGAAGCTCCAGCAAGCTCTCGGTAGAAACTAAACAGCTTATGCAAAAACGTAGAGACATGAAAGTATCGTCAAATAGGGACAAGATAGAATTGGTTGAACTAACAAAGACCATAAATAAAAAGAAGAGGGAAGATGTACGGAAATTCAATACTCAAATAATAAATGAAGCAGTGATTTCAGGTACCAGCATGAAAGCAGCTAAAAGAAGACTAGGAATAGGGAGAAATCAAATGTATGCAATTAAGAAACCAGACGGAGAAGTAACACATAACAAGAATGAAATCATCAAAGTAGTGGAAGACTTTTACAGGGATCTATACAACTCAAACGAACAGCCACAAATAGAAGCAAACGCGGTAACTAGCGACGTACCTAATATC
>NW_027217181.1:0-11944 GCF_042767895.1 Penaeus vannamei | reverse complement strand
TTCCCCTCTCCTCCTCCTCCTTTCCTCCTTCCCTCTCCCTCCCTCCTTTTTCCTCCCTTCCCTCTCCCTCCCTCCCCTTTCTTCCTTCCCCCTCTCCCTCCCTCCCTCCCTCTGTCTCCCTCCCTCACTCTCCCTCCCTCTCTCCGTCTCCCTCCCTCCTTTCCTCCCCTCCCACTTCCTCCTTCCCTCTCCTCTCCTCCCTCCCTCCCTCCCTCCCTCTCTCTCCCTCCCTCCCTCCCTCCCTCCCTCTCTCTCGATGCGAAGGAACCAGTCGTGTGAAAGAGAGTTCTTGCAGCATCGCCATTGTCATGTGCAAGGGAATGATTTGCAAGGGTAAGTGGGTATGGGGAATGGGGCATGGGTAAAGGGTATGAGTTTGGGTAAGCGGGTTAGTGGGGTAATGGTTTGGGTAGGCGGGTATAGAGGGCGTGGCTAATGGGGTAAGGGTTTGGGTAAAGGGGTTTAATGGGGGGTTTGTTAGGAATGTAAATGGGGATGGGTAAAGTGTAAAGGGTAGGAGGGTAAATGAAGGTAGGCTAGGGTTGTGGGTAAGCGTGGAGGGTAAATGGAAATAAGGAGTAGTGGGGGAGAAGGGGAAGGCTTGGGGTAGGAGGGTAAATGAGGGTAGGGTAGGGGCTATGGGTAGGGCCGTGTGGGTAAATGGGGATGGGTAAGGGGGAGAGGTTAGGGTCACTGGGTGAATGAGTAGGGTAATGTAGGTATGAGGATATGAGGAGGCGAGAGATTTAGGTAAGGGAAGAGGGGTGCTAGGGGAGAGGGGGGGCAGGGGGTGTGAGGGGAGAGGGAGGGGCTTAAGTGGGAGAAAGGGGGAGGGTTGTGATGAATTAGCTCCACCTTGGTTGGTACTTTGTTGTTTCTCTCTCTCTCTCACTCTCACTCTCACTCTCACTCTCACTCTCACTCTCACTCTCACTCTCACTCTCACTCTCACTCTCACTCTCACCTCTCACTCTCACTTCACTCAATTTCACTCCACTCTCACTCTCACTCTCACTTCACTTCTCTCTCTCTCTCTCTCTCCCCACACTTTTCTCCCTCTTACTCTATTTTCTCCTTTCTCCAACTGTTTTCCTCCTCCTCCCCTTCCCCCTTCCATTTCTATCTTCCCCCTTCTCCTTTTCTCATTCTTCTTACCCCTTCTCCCACTCCTTCCATATGCCTCTCTTCCTTTCTCCTTTCCCTGTCCTCTCTCCCT
This sequence comes from Penaeus vannamei, assembly GCF_042767895.1. Taxonomy (NCBI): domain Eukaryota; kingdom Metazoa; phylum Arthropoda; class Malacostraca; order Decapoda; family Penaeidae; genus Penaeus; species Penaeus vannamei. Next base: position 10,728 of record NW_027217181.1, on the reverse strand, counting down.
CTTTCTCTCTTTATCTCTTTCCCCCTACTCGTTCTCCCTTTATCTCTTTTCCCACAATCGTTCTCCTTTTCTCCCTTCTCCCTTCCTACTCCTCCCTCTCCCTCTCCTCATTTGCCCTTCGTTCTCCCTTTTACCCCTTTTCCCACCTTTATACTTTTCTCCCTTTCTCCCTCTGCCTTTCTCCCTTCCTTCTCCTCGTTCTCTCACTTCCCCCTTCTCCATTCCCCCTTTCTCCTCCCCCCACCCTCTTCTCCCTCTCTCCCTTTCTCCTTTTCCCCCTCCTCCTCTCCTTTTCCCCCTCCTCCCTCCTTCTTCCCCCTTTCTCCTTTCCTCCTCCCCTTCCTCCTTCTCTCTTCCTTCCTCCTCCTCCTTCTCATTTCTCCACCTCCTCCTTACCCTCTCTCTTCCCCTCCCCTCCTCCTTTCCTCCTCCTCTTCTCTCTCCTCCTTCCTCCTCCTTCTCATTTCCCTCCTCCTCCTTACCTCTTCCCTCCCTCCCCTCTTCCCTCCTCCTCCTCCTCCTCCTCCTCCTCCTCCTCCTCCTCCTCCTCCTCCTCCTCCTCCTCCTCCTCCTCCTCCTCCTCCTCCTCCTCCTTCCACGTATGCAAATGAGATCGCCATCGACCTGTGCCGACACGTACAAAATTACATCAATTTTCTTTTCCTTTCCCGCTGGTGTCTGCATAACACTAAAAACAAAACAAACATGTTATTTTACGCCTCCGTGTATAGACTCCATGCTTATTTAATGTAAACAAAATGCCCCATATTTACCTGGTTATCAATGTAGTTTATGAATAACGGATAAAGAGTTGGAAAAAAAGGTCGTTAAATTTTTCATAAACGTTTCGAGGTATCATTAATGTAAGCGTTTTGCAATGATCATGTGCCGTACATTGAGCTCCTCCCCTGCCCCTCCCCTCCCCCCCCTCAAAAATAAAAGCAAAAACACGCGGGCTTTCCTTATGATTAATACAGAAGCATTGTGACCGTTGTTGTGTTTATAGGCCGATGTTCAACTGCAGTGTCTGCAACATTTATATATTATCGTCGGGATCCCTGGATAGATCTCCCTTCCCCAGCACCCTCCCTCCCCTCGCTTAGCCCCGCCCCCTCCCTCCCACCCCTCTCATGATCAAGCCCCGTTCGCATACGTGAATCCGGTGTGGATTTCGGCGAACGCGTGACGTCATCAGGGAATGTTTTACCTCTTTTTCCATTTCGGTTTTCGTATTTTCTATTTTTTATAGTCAAAAAGATTACTGTGAAATAGATAAACAAATAAATCATTCAGAAATATCCTTGTTGTCCTTATTAAACCTATACCGACAGACGCATCACTTAAAACACCACTGAAAAAAATAAAAGAATAAATAAATCACAAAAAATACCAGTCATTCCTACCTCTCGCCACCGATGTCCTCGTCGGTGAAGATAACTCCGTCACTAAACCGACAGTGATCATGCCAAGTTATCGACACAACCGCAGACTTAACAACCACAACAACCATTACCCAACCACGATGACCAAAAAATACTACTATTCCGAACTTCCTCTTTATCATCTATAAGTACCAGTTTCCTTGATAATTGCTAATATCCTTATTTCAACGTTGTTAACATCCATTTTAACTCTTACAAACATACTTTCTTAATAAATACGATTTTTGGATAATCTTTCCTTGGTTGTGACTATGCATTATAAGCCAAGATTTTTTTTTCTTGGGGGGTGGGGTGGGGGTGGGGGAGGAAAGGGAATATATTTTACGAAGAAAAGATTTTAGGATATGTGTAGAAAAGTTTATGCGTGTCATGAAGATTACAATAGTCAGAAAAGACATGTAAATGCAAGGCTATTTGCATATAGTGAAAGAGGGAGAGAGAGAGAAAGTGGGAGGGTGGGTCTAGAGAGAGAGGAGGGGAGGGAGGGAGGAAGAAAGGGAAGAGACGGAGACAGACAAAGATAGAGAGAGAGAGAAAGAGGGATAGAGACTAGAGAGAGGGGGAGGGAGGAAGGGAAGGTGGAGAGACGGGAGACAGGCAAAGATAGAGGGAGAGAGAAAGAGGGAAGGGGAGGGACTAGAGAGAGAGGGGGGGGACGGAGGGAGGAAGGGGGAGAGACGGAGACAGACAAAGATAGAGAGAGAGAGAAAGAGGGAGAGGCTAGAGAGAGGGGGAGGAGGGAGGAAGGGGGAGAGACGGAGACAGACAAAGAGAGAGAGAGAGAGAAAGAGGAGAAGGAGAGACTAGAGAGAGGGGAGGAGGGAGGGAGGAAGGGGGAGAGACGGAGACAGACAAAGAGAGAGAGAGAGAGAAAGAGGGAGGGGAGGGATTAGAGAGAGGGGGGAGGAAGGTGGAGAGACAAAGAGAGAGAGAGGGACAAAGAGGGAGGGAGGGACGAAAGAGAGAGGGGGAGGAAGGGGGAGAGATAAAAGCACACAAAAAGAGAGAGGGAGGGGGAAAAGTTAAAAAGAAAAACAGAGAGGAAACCGAAGAAACTAAGTAATAACGAAACAAATCATCTGAAAAAGAAACAAGAAAATCAAGCGAAAGAAATACGAAGAGAAACAAGAAAATAAGCAAAAACTAAGAAACAAAAGAACGGGAAATAAAAAACAACAAAAGAAACAGCGAAACGAAAGAAATAGAAAGAGGAAAACAAAAAAAATGTAATAAATAAAGTCAAACAAAAGAAACATAAAACAACGAAAGAAACAGAAAGAGAAAAAAAATCAATAAAGAAAGTCAAACAAAAGAAACATAGAAAAATGAAAGAAACAAGAATAAAAAAGAAACATAGTTATACAAGACAAAAAAATCCTCTTCCCCACATGCAAGACACTTGTTTTCTTGTCAAACTTCTTTCCAGAAAATCGATATATTTTTCATTTTTATTTTTTCTTCTTCTTCTTCTTCTTCTTTTTCTTCTTCTTTTGTCTCTCAAGAAAGGTTGTTCGTTTTAATATTTTCTGTATTTTTTCCTTGTATCTTATTTCTTTTTTATTCTTTATTATTCTTTCTTTTTATTATTGTTAATGTATCTGTTATTTTCATTTATCTTTTTTTTGTCCCCCAAGAAAGGTTATTTCCTTTAATATTTTCTGTACTTTTTTCTTGTATCTTATTATTTATTATTATTTTTTTATTATTCTTTGTTATTCTTGTCGTTTTATTATTGTCAGTTATCTGTTATTTTTATTTATTTTTATTTATTTATTAAGGTTATTCGCTTTAATATTTCCTGTACTTTTTTCTTGTATCTTATTTCTTTTTCATTTTTTATTATTCTTATCTTTTTTATAATTGTATTTGTTATTGTTATTGACATTTTCGTAAACTTATTCTTGCATTTATCTTTTAGCTTCATTATCATTATCATCAGTATTATTACCAACATTATCAGTAATAGTAATTACATATCATAAATATTCTTATTATCAATAATTAATCTCACTAATACGATCATAATCATCGTCAATATCACTATCATTATCACTAATAACACTAATTCAATATCTCTTGTTTTTACTCTCAACTGCCTGGTTTGATAAATGCTGATAGATGTTATAAATGTTCTTTAATAAACACTAAATTGCGGTTTAAGAACATACCCGAGAGAAAATGTTCTCAGGTTGTTATTGTGTTATGTGTTCCCACGTATTTCACTGTTCTTCTGTTCTTGTTAACTTGGGGTCAAATGTTGTGTGGAAAAATGTGTTATTTTGTGTTGTTATTGTTGTAGTTGTTCTGTTAATAGTAGTAGCTTGATGTTTATTATTGTCGTTGCTATTGTTATTTTTTTTTTCATTATCTTTAGTATAGTTATAATTTCGTTGCTGTTGTTGTTGTTGTTGTTGTTGTTGTTGTTGTTGCTGCTTTTCCTTTTTTTCTCCCCCCCCTCTCTCTCCCTCTCTCTCTCTCTCTGTGTCTGTCTCCCCTTTAATCTCTCTCTCTCTCTCTCTCTCTCTCTCTCTCTCTCTCTCTCTCTCCCTCTCTCTCTCTCTCTCTCTCTCTCTCTCTCTCACTATATCTATCTATCTATCTTTGTCTGTGTGCGTATATTTATGTATGCATATATATATACATGTGCGTTTCAGAAAATATGCATCAATTTCCCCTTTTCATATATCATTTAGGATATGAAATGAAGTCCGTCCAAGCAAGGATACATTATTTCAATTTATTTGATTTTTTTTTTTTCGAATTGAGTTGTTGTAAAAGATATAAATGTTACTGGTTTTCTTTAATGCGCTTAGCAACTAACGTGTGATTTTTACAGTAGGATAATAGGAGGGACATTTGCGGTCGCAGTGGGAAGAGAAATACATGTGAAAGGCAATATTACTCTTGAGAGAAATGGACGCACGTACACACACACGCACACACACACTCACTCACACACACACACACACATACACACACACAATCACACACATACACACACGCAAACGAAAAGGCACGCACGCACACACACTCACACACACACACACTCAAACACACATACACACGCATGAACAGGCACGCATGCACACATGCACATACTCACTCACACGCACGCACACATACACAATCACACACATACACACACAAATCACACACACACACGAACAGGCACGCACGCACGCATACACAAACACACAAGCACACACGCACATGAATGGCTTTTAACATTCCTCCTCCAACTCTTGCTATAACTTCTTCTCCACCTCCTCCCAACCACGACTACCTCGTCCCCTCCTCCTCCTAATTTCTTCCTCCCTCTCCCTCTCTCCTCCTCCATCTTCCTTCTTCTTTTTCTCCTCTTCCCCCTCCTCCTCCACCACCAGCACCTCCTTCTCCTTCTTTCTTCTCCTCCTCCTCCATCACCTCCCTCCTCCTTCCTTCTTCTTCTTCTCTCCTCCTCCTCCCCCTCTTCCTCCCTCCTCCATCTCCTTCTCCTCCTCCTCCTCCTTCATCTCCTCCTCCTCCCTCCTCCCTACCATCCCCTCCTCCTCCTCCTTCTTCTTCTTTTTTATCCTCCTCCTTCACCTCCTGTTTCTTCTTATCCTCTTCCTTCTCTTTCTCCCCCTCCACCTCCTCAGGCTCTTCCTCTTCATCTCTTTTCTCCTCCTCCTCTTCCTTCATATCCTCCTCCTCCTCCTTTTCTTCCTCTTCTTCCCATCGCCCCTTTGCTTTTCCCCATCCTTCATTTTCTGCAAAGAAGAACTCCCAAACGCAAAATATTCACACCCAAGAAAATCACAAAAGAATAAACACGAAACCTAAAAAAATAAATAAATAAAAAAAAATCGAATTTACCGGAAGCGACCGACCGCCCCCCCTCCGGCCAAGAGGGCGCCGCGTCCGAATGCCCGCGAAAGACTAATTGTTGTTAATTTGTACTTTGGCCGAGGCTGTGATTGCTGTTACTCTTCTCGCCCGCCATTTCACAGCATCGACGTCACCAAGCGTCTAAATATCACTGTTCTCCTCCTTCCCCCCTCCCTTTATAACGAACAATCGCAAATTGCAGCTTCGGGAGGGAGGCAGATTGCAATTACGACCGACAGATGGCAGAGCCGAGGCAGCGCCATCTATTGCCCGGATGCCACACAAGTCTCCCGGACCGCGACGCGTTATCAAATTGTTGGCCAACTTTCTCGTAATGGAGACCGCAAGACCACTGATGAATGCCGCAGGAAAACACGTTGGAATTAAACGTGAGAGATTTATGCCCCTTTTTTTCCTTCACTCTTTCTTTTTTTTTCTCTCTTTCTTTTGAGTTCTTCTTTTTTCTTCTTTTAATCGCTACTTCATCCTTGTGTGCCAGTTATTCTCTCTTTCTCCACCTCTTTCTTCTTCTCCTCTTATTCAGATTCCTCCACTTTATTCCCCACTCTCCTCCTCCTCCTTCTCTTTCTCCTTCCCCTTCTCTTCCGTCTCCTCCTCCTTCTCCATCATCACCACCACTACCTCTTCTTCTTCTTCCTCCTCCTTTCCTCCTCCTTCTGCTTCTCCTTCTCTTCCTCCTTCACCACTACCACCACCTCCTCCTCCTCCTCCTCCACCTCCTCCTCCTCTTCCTCCTCCTCCTCCTTTTATTCCTCTTCGTCCTCCTCCCCCCCTTCTTTTTCATCCTTTTTTTCATTGTTGCTCTTTTTTCAATGATTTTATTTTTTTATCTCCTCTCTCTTTTGTTTCTTCGTTTCCTTTTCTAGATCTAATTAAAACAGCATCATACCGGAAAGTAAATAGTCTATTCATAAGATAGATATTTTTTAGGGATTAAAATATAGAATCAAAGTAATTATTAAAGACATCATTATCAATATATATATATATATATATATATATATATATATATATATATATATATATATGTATATATATATATATATATATATATATATATATATGTATGTATGTATGTATGTATGTATATATATTCTAAGCGAAACAAATAGATTTCTTCTTTTCTATCTATCTGTATATGTATCTGTCCGCCTGTATGTCTTTTTAATTCTTTATCTATCTGTTAATCTGTGTATATATGTATCTATCTATCTGTCTGTCTATCTGCCCATCTTTCTTCCGAAATTTCTCTTTATCTCTCTATCTATCTGTCTGTGTGTCTGTCTTCCTAATTCATTGTCTATCTGTCTATCTTTTTGTCTGCCTCTCTGTTGTTTTATACTGTATCTTTAATTATCTATATATTTATCTGTTTATGTATACCTATCTTTCTGTCTATCTATCTATATATCTATTTATTCAGTTACCTATCTAACTCTCCGTCTAGCTAGCTGTATCTATATATCTATCTATTACATCTTTTTATCTATATATCTATCTATAAATCCGACTGTCTACCTGTCTCTTTATCTATTTATCTATCTATATCCTTTCCTCCCTGCCTCCCTCCTTCCCACACTTACTCTTTGTCTCTTTGCCTATTTCCCCCATTTTCCTCCCCTCCCTCTACCCTCCCCATTATCCCTCCTCCTTCCATTCTCATTAACCTTCTTGCCATTTCCTCCTCCTCATTTTCCCTTCCCTCCCATTTCTCCCTCCTTTCCTTATTTCCTTTCCCCCATTTCCTCCTCCCATTTCCCTTCCTCCCATTATCCCTCTTCCTTCCAATCCCTCTCATTGCTCCCATTACCCCTTCCCATCCGCCTCCTCCCCTTCACTTTCCCTTTCCATATTCCCTTCCTTTCCCATTATCCCTCCTCCCCCTTCCAACCAAATTACCCCCCCGTCCTCCCCCCACCACCATTTCCTCTCCCTAATCTCGAATCAATTAAGAGAGAAGAGAAAAAACGCGCGAAAATCCCGACGGAAGCGAAACAAGTGAGTGTCGACGCGCGAAACATGGACACGACGAGCGGCCATTACGGCGAAACAAATGACACTCGGCAACCGCAAGGTGGATGGGAAGGGAAACGAGGGGGTGGGATGGGAGGGGAGGGAGGGGGAGGGGGTGGGAGGGAAACGAGGGGGTGGGATAGGAGGGGAGGGAGGGGGGAGGGGGTGGGAGGGGAGGGGGGAGGAAGAAGGAATAGGGGGAGGGGAGAAAGGTGAAAGGGGGGTGGGAGGGGGGAGAGGTGAAAGGAAAACGGGGGCTGGGAGGGGAGGGGGAGGAAGAAGGAATAGGGGGAAAGGGGAGGAGGGGAAGTGAAAGGGGGGTGGGGAGGGGGAGAAAGTGAAAGGGAAACGGGAGGTGAGAGGGGAGGGAAGGGTGGAAGGGGGAGAGGGGAGGGAAGGGAAAGAGAGTGGAAGGGAAACGGGGGGGGGGGATGGAAGGGGAGGGAAATAAAGCGGAAGGGAGAGAGAGAATGGAGGATCATAGGGATCAGGAAAATAGGGGAAAGAGATAGAGTGCGGGAGGGTGGGTGGAGAAAGGGAAAGGGGGAATAAAGAAAAGACAATGGGGAGAAAGGGAAAGGGGAAATAAAGAAAGGGGGGAAAGGGAAAGGGGGTGGAAGGGGGAGAGGGGGAAAAGGGAAGGAAGGGGTGGATTAAGGGGGAGGAAAGGAGGGGAGGGGGAAAGGGGGAAGGGGGAGATAGAGTGGGGAGCAAAGTGGGTAGGTAGGGGGAGAAGGGGAGGAAGGGAGAGATAGAGGGGGGGGTAGGGGAGAGGGAGGGAGGGGGAGAAAAGGATGTGAAAGGAAGGTGTGGGAGAGGATTGCGGAAGAGGGTGGGAAAGAAGAAAGGGAGAAGAGGGAAAGGGAGAGGGAGGAAGGGCATACGAGGGACTGAGGAAGAAGAAGGAGAGAAGAGAAGAAGAAGGAGGAGGGGGGGGTGGCAGTTTGGTTGGGTAGGTGTGGCCTTCTCGCCTCACTTTACTGTCTCTGTTTCTGTCTCTCATTTTTTTTACTCTCTCTCTCTTATTTCTCTTTCTCTCTCTCTTATTTCTCTCTCTCTTATTTCTCTCTCTCTCTCATTTCTCTCTCTCTCATTTCTCTCTCTCATTTCTTTCTCTTTAATTTCTCTCTCTCATTTCTCTCTCTCTCTCTCTCTCTCTCTCTATTTCTCTCTTCTCATCTCTCTCTCTTTCTTTCTCTTCTTTCTCTCTTTCTTTTTCGCTTTCTCTCTTTCTCTCTCTCTTTCCTCTCTTTCTTTCTTTTTCTTTCTTTCTCTTCTCTCTCTTATCTCTCTCTTTCTTTCTTTCTTTCTTTCTCTCTCTCTCTCTCTCTCTTTCTCTCTCTCTCTCTCTCTCTCTTCTTTCTTTCTTCTTCTTCTTTCTCTCTCTCTCTCTCATTTCTCTCTCTCTCATCTTCTCTCTCTTTCTCTCTCTCTCTCTCTCTCTCTTTCTTTCTCTCTTTCTCTCTCTCTCTCTTTCTCTCTCTTTCTTTCTTTCTTTCTCTCTCTCTTTCTCTCTTTCTTTCTTTCTCTCTTTCTTTCTCTCTCTCTCTCTCTCTCTCTTTCTTTCTCTCTCTCTCTCTCTCTCATTTTCTCTCTTCTCTCATTTCTCTCTTCTTCTTTCTTCTCTCTTCTTTCTTTCTTTCTTTCTTTCTCTCTATTTTCTCTCTTTCTCTCTCTCTCATTTCTCTCTGTCATTTGTCTCTCTCGTTTCTCTCTCTTTTATTTCTCTCTCTCTCACTTCTCTCTTTCTCATTTCTCTCTCTTTCATTTTTCTCTCTCATTTCTTTCTGTCTCATTTCTCTCTCATTTTTTTCTCTCTCATTTTTTTCTCTCTCATTTCCCTCTCTCATTTTATCTCATTTCTCTCTTTTATATATCTCTCTCTCTCATTTCTTTCTCTTTTATTTCTCTCTCTCTCATTTCCCTCTCTCATTTTCACTCTCTCATTACTCTTTCTCTCTCACTTCTCTCGCTCATTTCTCACTTCTCTCTCTCTCATTTCTCACTTCTCTCTCTCTCTCACTTCTCTCGCTCATTTCTCACTTCTCTCTCTCTCTCTCATTTCTCACTTTTCTCTCTCTCGCTCATTTCTTACTTCTCTCTTTCTCTCATTTCTCACTTCTCTCCCTCTCATTTCTCACTTCTCTCTATCTCTCACTTTATCTCCCTCCCTCCCCTATCCTGAATCCCCCCTCCCCCCCCCCACCCAATCTCTTACTCTCACGACCTCAATCAACTCGTCCCAGAGATCTCGCAAGAACCTCGTTACAGCGGAATGACAAGAAAGCGACCACGAACCTCGACGAGATTTTTGCGCCGTTTGCATGTCCGCGTGCACGACATGCGCTGACGTGAACGCATGCGAGCGGGAGGTAGGGAGAGGGAGGGAGAGGGAGATGGGGGAGTAGAGAGCGGGGTCGAGTGGGCATCGCCTTTGCGCGCTAAGGGGGGGGGGATTTTTTTCTTTTTTTTTTTTTTTTGTATCTTCATCATCTTTTTGAAATTATTTTTTTTGTCTTCATCATTTTTTAATCATTGTGATTTTTTTTAAATTGCTGGGATTATGTTTTTATTGTATATTGATATTTTTTTCTTCATTATTGTGATTATGATTTTTTTGTTTTTATTGAAAAAGTTTTTTTTTCATTTTTGCGATAATGTAATGTTTTTTTATATTATTATTATTGTAAAATGAGAGTAAATTTCTTTCGTTAGTATGATTATGATTAATTTTTCTTTAAATTGTATATTGAAAGGAGATTTTTTTTCATTATTGCTGTTATTGTTTATTTTCTTTTATCATCATCATTATTGTAAAATCAAAGTAGATTTTTTTCGTTAATATGATTAGGATTTTTTTTCGAGTTGATATTGTTTTTTTGTGAGTTATTTTTAGTGTTTTTTGTAATTGTTTCGAGGGGGGGGGGAGGGGGTTAAGTGTACCTTGAGTAAAAGACGCTTTGTCATTATCCTTATTGTATTTATGAGGTTTTCGAGAGGTATTTTAATGGGCGAGAAGATTTTGTTTAATGGGTGAAGATAAGGACTTCTGAAAAATGTCTCGAGAAGCGTTTTTTTTTTTTTTTTTTTTTTTTTTTAGGGGGAGGGATATTTGTATATTGAAAGACTTTTTTTCAACTTCTGTCATTATATATATATATATTTTATCATTATTATTACCTTTTCTTTTTTAGTTGATACTAAATATACGGACCTCTTTTATTATGATTTTTTTAATGGGTGTGAAGTTTTTTATTTCTTTTTAATAGTTTTTGAAGGCTCGTGTCTAATAAATGGACTTTTTATTATTGTGTTTATGAGGTTTCTTTTTATTTTTTATTTTTTTTTTTATTTTTTTTTTTTTTGTAACGCATATTAGATATAT
>NW_027217180.1:5000-7500 GCF_042767895.1 Penaeus vannamei | reverse complement strand
TAATGTAGTCACTTATGGTTACTTATAATCCTTGTAATAGTAAAGATTTTTTTCATTCATCTTAAGTTTGACTAGAAAAAGGAACAAAAGAATTAGAAAAAAGGCAGAGAAAACATATGAAGAAGATATATTTCGTCCCTTTTTACTTGACTAAAAGGCAAAGAAAAAGTAAAAACAAAGACAAAAAAAAAGACGAAACAAAAACAAGACACATCACCGAAACGATATAATGTCCTTAAAATAAATAGAAAATACAATAACAACAACAAGGACACCAAAACAACAACACCAAATCAAGATATATATAGATATAAAGATAGAGAGCGAAAGAGAGAGAAAGAATGAATGAAAGAAAGAGAGAAAGTGAGAGAGAGTGAAAGAGACTCGACCGACCAACTTTTCACACCAAGCTACATACATTAAGATATCTTTGGTTACTTCTTTATCTCCCTCGTTCTATGTTCAAGTATCTATGCGACAGATGTTGAGGATTGCGTAATATCTGGCTTGGGACTTGCAGTGTGTAGTGTATAGATATTATTATTATATACAGTGTACCATTTGTTTATGTAACATTTTATTTGTAAGCCCTGCATCCTACTCACTGCGCCATCTTGTGTTCTTTCGTCTGTAGGTTCTTGAAAACTCAGATTTGCAAGTAACCTTTATTGATGCAAAATACTACACACATCAGAAGTACAAACGGGCAGGTGCAGGACAAAACAAATGCAACCTGCATTTGTAACATTTGTAACTCATAAAAGAATATGCAATTTATAAGTGATAATTGACAGTATTGAGTCGTTTACAGTATGCAATAGTACCTGCGTATAATCATCTCTATATCTTTTAAGTGTGTTCTTGTCCCATGGATACTGAATGGTATGATAGGTGTGTGTAGTCTTTGGCTTGGAATAACTCTCAGTATGTACATGTATGGGTATGAAATAAAAACATACAATTTATAAGTAATAATTGACAATATTGAGTCGTCTACGTGTATAGGAAAAATATAATGAATATGTCTTTGGCTTGCAGTAACTCTCAGTATGTATATGTAAATGACATGGAAAATATACAATTTATGAGTAATAATTGCCAGTATTGAGTCGTCTACAGTATGTATAGGAATGATATGATATGTGTATGTAGTCTTTGGCTTGGAATAACTCTTAGTATGTATATGTATGGGTATATGACATGAAAATATACACTTTATAAATAATAATTTACAGTATTGAGTAGTCTACTGCATGTATAGGAAAGATATAATAGGTGTATGTAGTCTTTGACTTGGAACAACTCTCAGTATGTATAGTATAAGTATATATAAATATACAATTTATAAGTAGTAACTGATAGTATTGAGTCATCTGCAGTATTTAAGTCGTATGTTTTTTTTCAGTAAGTATAGGAAAGATAGAGTAAGAGTATGTATGCTTTGGCTTGAAGTAACTATCAGTATATATAATATGAGAATGCTTTACAGGAATAGTTAATCTATAAGTATTAGTCTCTGTCTTAATCTCGGGTATTTTACTGGTTTTTAGGAAATATTGATAAGGAAGGCAGCTATATTCATACTGACTTTGGCTTAAAGAAACTTGTAGTATTCAGTATGGATGTATAAAGAGTAACTTAATTTAAAACATTAATTTAGGTTTCCACTGGGTAGTTTCTGGTAGGGGGGGCTGGGTCATCGAGTAATATGAACATTTTCATGTTGAATTAAGTAGAACTTTAATTCACCTATAGTGCCTACGTATAATTATTTTTTCTATATCCATTAAGCGTGTTCTCGTCCTATAGGTACTGACACCAATACATTATTTAGATGTTGAATTAAGCAGAATTTTATTCCATCTACAGTACCTACATATAATCATCTACTCTATATCTTTTAAGTGTGTTCTTGTCCTATGGATACTGACACTAATATAATATTCATAATGAATGGGTAGGAGGAATACGAAGGGAGGGAAAGGAAGGGTAAAGAGGGAAAGGGAAGGGAGGAGAGAAGGAGAAGGGATGTGAGGGAGGAAAGGGAGAAAGAGGGAGGCAGGAGAGGAGGAAGAGGGAGGCAGGAAAGAGAGAAAGAGGGAGGTAGGAAAGGGAGAAAGAGGAGGCAGGAAAGGGAGAAAGAGGGAGGGAGGAAAGGAAGAAGGGAGGCGGGAAAAGAGAAAGGGGGGTAAAAAAAGGGAAGAAGGGAGGCGGGAAAGGGAGAGGGAGGCAGGAAACGAAGAAGAAGGAGGCAGGAAAGAAGGAAGAGGAAGGGAGGAAAGAAAGAATAACTGAATCTGACAAGACGACAGACAATAAACTGGCCATGGAGATAATTACATATTGGTTGGGGGCCAAAGAATTAAAAAAGTGTTATGAACCACTTAACCAGAGCATTAGACTCGTATATATATGTCCAGTATAAACAAGGGTGATACTATAGTGGCATATAGTCTTTAGTTCGGAGTAACTTCCGATAAGTGATATGAGTCCGTAACTT
>NW_027217179.1:7500-10000 GCF_042767895.1 Penaeus vannamei | reverse complement strand
CCCTGTTTATTTCTATCCCCTTCCCTCCCCCTACACAACCACCCCTACATCCTTCTTCACTCTCCCCCATACACTCAATCCATTCCCTCTTCTTTCTCTCCTTCTCCCTTCCCCCCTCCCCCATACAATCGACATATCCCTTCTCCCTCTCTCCTACCTCTTCCCCCTCCTCCCACCCCTCACCCCTCCTCACTTTCCCCCATGCATCCATCCCTCCCTCTCCCCCCCACCTTTCCTACCCTCTTCCCTATACACTCCCCTTATCCCCTTTCCCCTCTGTCCTCCCCCTCCCTCCTTCCCCTAACCCTCCATCCCTCTCCCACCCTCTCCTCCTCCCTCCCATCCCTCCATCCTTCCCCCTAACCCCCTTTCCCCTACCCCCTCATTCCTCCTCCTACCCCTCCCGCTAAACCCCTCCCCCTACCTGCTCCCTCTCCCTACCACTACCCCTACCCCTCCCTCCTTTTCTCCCAACACCTTCCCCCCTCCAACCCCTACCCCTCTATCCCCTCCCTACCTTTCCCTCTCCCTTCCATCCCTCCCTCTCACTACCCCTTCCCTCTCCCTACCCCTCTATCCCTCTCCCCCCCTCCTTCCCCCCCTCCATTGCTTTCTCTGCTTGAAGAAGATCATTTAGAGTTCGAAAAGTTTGGGCATGAAGGCTCGGTGGAGATATTGGGATATATTTCACCTGGGGTCCCCGGGGCCGCCGGTTTTGCTTTCACCTTTTCACTGTTTTCTCTGTTGTTGTTTTTTTTTTTTTTTTTTTTGAGAGAGAGAGGGAGGGAGAGAGAGAGATAGGGTAAAAGAGAGAGATGAGGAGAAAGAGAGAGAGAGAGAGAGAGAGATGGAGAATGAGGGAGAAAGAGGGAGAGAGAGAGAGATGGGGGGGAAAAAAAAAGGGAAAGAGGGAGGGGAAGTGGAAAAAGAGAGAGAGAGAGAGAAAGAGAGAGAGAGAGAGACAGAGAGAGAGAGAGAGAGAGGGAGAGAGATTATGATTATCATCCTTATTACTCTCATTATTACTATTATCATTATTGTTATCATTATTATTATTATTATCATTTACATTGTTAATATTAGTATCATTATCGTGATTATGATTATCATTCCTATTATTGTTATTATCATTATCATTAATATCAATCTTATGATTATTATTATTGTTATCATTGTCAATATCATTAATTCTATTGTTCATTATCATAATTATCATCATGCTACTAGGATAATTAATATCATTATCAATATCATCATCAGTATTACTATTAGTATCATTGTTATTACTTTTATCACTGTTATCACTAATTATTTTCTTGTTATTATAATTATTAATATCATTATTATTGTTGTTGTTGTTGTTACTACTATTATTGTTACTATCATTATTATTATTATTATTGTCATTATTATTATTAGTAGTAGTAGTATCATTATCATTATCATCATTATTATTTTTTTATCATTATAGTTGTTGTTACTACTAATATCATTACTGTTATTATTATCACAATTATCATCATCATCATTACTATCATCATCATTGTTACTATCATCATGGTTATCATCATTGTTCTCACTATTGCTTAAACCATTATCGTTTTATTATCAGCATCATTATTGTTGTTATCATTATCATCATGTTTTATATATATTTATTACTACTATTATTACCATAACTATTCTTATTCTTATTCTTATTATCATCATTATTTATTTTGTTATTACTATTGTTATTATCATTTTAATAATTATTACCTTTATCATCATTATGATTATTATTCATATTACTTTTAGTATTATCATTTTTATTAGCCTTAAGATTACTATTATTCTTATTACTATTATCATTATCTGTATTTATTGTTAACGTTATTATCCTTATTTTTATCCTTATCATTATCATTAGTATTATCCTAATTTCTATTATTTTTTATCATTGCTATTTTTTCATCACTATCCTAGTAATTATTGTTATTACTGGTATTATAACAGTGTGATTGATATAAATGATGACACTGTAATCATTATTAACATTTTTGTTACTTTTATTACCATCAACATTGTCATAATCATTATCTTTATCATTATTATCATTATCATTATTGTCATCATAATCATTATCATTATTATCATTACCATTACTCTTTTACTATTATTACCCTTATTATCATCATTATTATTGTTATTATTTTAAATAGTATCATAATCATTATTATTATCATTACTGTTTTTTTCCATTATTATTATCATTACTAGTTTTTCAGTTTTATTATCATTAGACCTGTCATTATCATTATCACTATATATATCATCATCATTGCCATTAAATCTATTCTCATTATTAATACCATATCATAATCATTATTACCATATTAATTATTCCAATCTTCTTCGTTATATCATTTCATTATCATTATTCTTAGTATAATCAAAGTTGTTGTGCTGTTCTCATCAATATCATTTGCACTATCAGTCTCATTACCATTAATAATATCAT
>NW_027217176.1:10000-11929 GCF_042767895.1 Penaeus vannamei | reverse complement strand
AAGGACCTAGCAATGTCCCGAAGAATTAGGCTGTCCTCCCTACTGAGATCAGGACTCAAGCTATGGAGACCCACTGCTTTCTCGTAGCCGGCCTGATCACAGCCGGATACCACACTGAAGTCACCCAGTACAGTGCAAATATTTCACCAGGGGCATTTGTCTGCCACAGAACGCCTCTTTCTCATCGAGTTTACAAACATACACAGCAATAAGAGATATAAAGCCAAAGACATGCTTTAGTCTCAATACCATAATAAACTCGGCATCCAGAGAAACCTCTACTACCTAAGACTCAAGTCATTGGAGAAGTCAATGTCTACTCCCTGGAGAGGGTGACAACCTACCCTGCTCAACCCGTTGTAGACGTACCCTACCATACCGATTGTGTTGCTGCCAGGTCTTCTCACCTCCGGGAGGGTAGCCACCTCAACTCCCAACTGCTTCAGCTCCCTCAATTCAGCTCCCTCAATAGTAGGAGTAATCTACCGTGCTGCCTCAACGCCCACCTGATGTTAGCCTTGGTCAGTGGCTCCAGGTGGACGCCGCCTCTGTCGCCCACTCCTACGTTACTCAATATAAGCGGGTGAGACAAAATGTGTAAACCAACATCAGCCTGTAGACATATGTATGCACGTGTGTGTGTGTGTGTGTGTTTGTGTCATATATACATACATATATATATATATAATATAATATATATAATATATATATATGATATAATATATATATATATATTTATATATAATATATATATATATATATATATATATATATATATATATATATATATTTATGTATATTATATATATGATATAATATATATATATATATTTATATATAATATATATATATATATATATATATATATATATATATATATGTATAAGGCAACTTTAAAATTATAAACCTGATTATTACTTAATCACCTATTACTTAATAGCCAATCAGTGATTTGCAATAAGATGCAATATATGAGTGTTGAAGGATGTTAAAAATGTAGATCCTGCTTTTTTTAGTATTGTTAAATTGAAGACCTTATGATAGGTTATAGAACAGTGAGACAACTACCAAGAAAAGCACTGTTACCGGAGTATTGTGCTTCTAAAGCTTTCACTCCTTGAACAAGGCTCCTTCATTGCGTGTACAAGCATTGATTTGGGGACTGCAATTAGCGTCTTGCAGCTATTTGTTGAAATAACATTTTTTCGTTTTCAAATATCATGGCGATATTCACATTTATTTTAATATATTATATTATATATATATGTTATATTTATATGTATATTATAGGAAATATATTATATTATTTATATATCATAGGAAAATACGCTAGTTAATAAATGAGATTAATCTTTTCTGCACAAAAAGTGATATCTGTTTGAATCCAATGATACTAGAATAGTTATGTATCTGTTTCTGTGCAACCCCGTCAAAAAAAAAAAAGTATCTTCATGTAAATGTTATATTCCATACATATTCTTAAAAAGAAAATACAAAGTTATGCCTTCACCCAACCAGACTGAAAGACACAACAATCATCCGAATGCATAGATGAAACCGGAAGAATATCTTACTTTGCCAGTGAAGGAAGCTTTTGAAAAACGTTGGCAGGTTTCTCTTTTTTAAGTAATCTGTATCCAGTTTAGAAACATGATAACTAGTGGGTAGGAGACAACACATCAAGAATTTGTTATAGATTGTTCATATAAATGTATAAGAGTGTTTGCTTAGGAGTGTTGATGTTTGTGGATTGGCGCTTTTAGTAAATATTAAAAGGAAAATTGGAATGAGCTGCCAGATACCACTTTTTTTAACAAATACAGTGCAGCGTAACGTCAATCCTTTAATAGCAATGCATGGGAAGGTTGTGAATGTATGCTGCTCTTTAAGGTCTTACTACTTGCCTTTGAACGACCTCGCTTTGGGTCA
>NW_027217175.1:5000-7500 GCF_042767895.1 Penaeus vannamei | reverse complement strand
ATAATGACAATAATGATAATGATAAGAATAATAAAATAATAAATATAATGATAATTTTGATAATTACTGCAATAATAGCAATAATTAACTATATTCCAATAATTTTCATACTAATAATGACAATAGAAAAAATAATAATATCATTATTATTGTTATTATAATGAGTATTATCGTCATTATTATTTCTAAAATTATCATTACTGTTACTGTCATTATCAAATAGTTATAATGATTTTACCTGCAGTAATAATTAGTTTTAGAACTGCAATAATGATAATGATAATGATAATAATAACGATAATGACTATAATGATGATAATCATAATAATGACAGTGATAATAATAATAATAACCATAGAATCCATTTATAATGAAATAAACTCTAAAACTAATAAAATCCCAAAGTCGAAAAAAACGGTGAAATCTATCGTATTACAGGCTTTTGAGAGAAAGGTCAAAAAACCCTCTTTTTCGCTTTTAAATGATAATTTATGTAATTATGAAGATTTTCATGATAATTCTTTTATTATCAACAATAATGATAGTTTTGATGATAATGACAATAATAACAATGATAATAATAAAATGATAATTATAATGACAATTTTGATAATTACTGCAATAATAGCAATAATTAACTCTATTCTAATAATTTTCATACTAATAATGATAATAGAAATAATAATAATATCAATATTATTGGTATCATAATGAGTATTATTGTTATTATTATTACTAAAATTATCATTATTGTTATTATCATTACAAAATACTTATAATAATGAAAATGACAGTAACAAATAGCATTATAACTGCACTAATGATAATAATAATAATGATAATCATGACGATAATGACTTTAATAAAGGCTAAAACTAATAAAATCCCAATCGAAAAGATGATGATGATAATCATAAGAATAATGGCAAAAATGATTATAAAAAATAATAAAATCCCAATAGTCGAAAAGAACGGCAAAATCTAGCGCATAGCCTTTTGAGAGGAAGGTAGAAAAAAAACCTTTTCGCTTTTAAATTATAATTATGGTGATTTTAACATTAATTCAGGTAATTATGATGAATTTCATGATAATTCCTTTATTATTAACAATAATAATGAACATGACACTAAGAATAATGATAATAATAATAAAATGGTAATTATAATGATCATTTTGATAATTGCTGCACTAATAGCAATAATTAACTTATTTTCATACTAATAATGACTATAAAAATAATATCATTATTATTGTTATTATAATGAGTATTATTGTCATTTTTGTTTCTAAAATTATCATTATTGTTATTATCATTAAAAAAATAGTTATAATGAAAAAAATGACAGTAATAATTATCACTATAACTAAAATAATGATAATGACAATAATGATAATCATCACGATAATTACTATAATGATGATATTCATAGGAATAATGGCCATAATGATGATAATGAGGATAATCATAGAGTCCATTTTTAATGAAATAAAGGCTAAAACTAATAAAATCCCAAAAGCCGAAAAAACGGTAAAAACTAGCTTATTACAGCCTTTTGAGAGAAATGTCGAAAGGAAACCTTTTTCGCTTTTAAATGATAATTTTGATGATTTTAACCTTAATTCAAGTAATTATGAAGATTTTCATGATAATTTCTTTATTATTAACAATAATGATGATAATTATGATGATAATGACAATGCTAATAATAATAATGGAATTCTAATTATAATGATAATTTTGATAATTACTGCAATAATAGCAATAATTAATTCTATTACAATAATTTCATACTAATAATGACAATAGAAATAATATTATTACTGTATGTCTATGTATGTAATGTGTCTATGAGTATTATTGCCATTATTATTTCTAAAATTATCATTATTGTTATTATCATTATAAAAATAGTTATGATGAAATTGAGAGTAATAATTAGCATAATAATCATTATAACTGCAATAATGATAATGATAATAATGATTATCATGACGATAATGACTTTAATGATGATAATCATAAGAATAATGACAATTATGATAATAATAATAATCATATAGTACATTTATGATGAAATGAAGGGTTAAACTAATAAAATCCCAATAGTCGAAAAAAGGCAAAATCTTTCGAATTACAACCTTTTCAAAGAAAAGAAAATATCATTATTATTATTATTATAGTGAGTATTGTTGTCATAGTTATTTCTAAAATTATCATTATTGTAATTATCATTATATAAATAGTTATAATGATGAAAATGACATCATTATCATTATAACTGCAATAATGATAATGATAATAATGATAATCATGACGATAATGACTATAATGATGATAATCATAAGAATAACGACAATACTGATGATAATGACGTTAATAATAATCATAGAGTCCATTTATAATGAAATAAAGGCTAAAACTAATAAAATTCCAAAAGGCGAAAAAAAACGGCAAAATCTAGCTTATTACAGCCTTTTGAGAGAAAGGCCGAAAAACAT
>NW_027217174.1:5000-11924 GCF_042767895.1 Penaeus vannamei | reverse complement strand
GATAATAATAACAGCTATGATAATATCAATAATGATAATAGAGGTGATGATGATAACAATAATGATAAGAACAACAGCGTTGATAATAGGAATAATGCCATGATACTGACGTAGATAAGTAGATAAGCAAAAGATATAATGAACAGCCTCTACCCGCCCTGTCTGAGAGCCGGAAGGTGTTATAGGAGAAACGATTACTTCTTGAATGCTCCTATCAAGCGAAGGTCAGAAAAATTGATAGGACCCATTGACTTTTGGGTCATGGTCGATCCTATTAGACCGGTTCATATTGCGCGTTAGATAGGTAGGGTAATGTTACTTGATGAATTAGTTATAGAAAAGTGATTTTTTTTTCTGTTCTTATCTTGTTTTTTCTCTCTTTCTTTTTCCCTCTCTCTCTCTCTCTCTTTCTTTCTCAGTCTCATTCTCTCCCTCTCTCTTCCTTTCTGTCTCAGTCTCACTCTCTCCCTTTCTCTCTCTTCCTTTCTGTCTCAGTCTCACTCTCTCCCTCTCTCTCTCTTCCTTTCTGTCTCAGTCTCTCTCTCTCCCTCTCTATTTCTCTCTTCCTTCCTCTATCAATTTATTTCTCTATCTTTTTTTTTCTCTCTCTTCCTCTCTCTCTCTCTCTTCTCCCTCCCTCGCTCTTTCTCTCTCTACTTCCCTCCCTCCCTCTCTCTCTCTCTCTCTCTCCTTTCTTCAAGCTTATGCACTTTTTCTTTACGCCAAAGACCACTCGATCTGTAAGCGGAAGGAGAAACAAGGAAAAAATCTCCCGGAACCTGGTATTTGAAGACCATCATATCCCGCCATCTTATTTACTCAGACCTCCCGCCCAGCATCCGTGGAGGAAAATGGACATGTGATAAGAAAACAAAGCCGGGAACTATGTCCAAACGGCAGAAAATCTGGAGAGAATGGAGATTGGAGAGGGAGAATGAGTGGGAGGGGAACGGGGTGAGAGCAACGATCAAGAGAGGGAGGGAGGGAGGAGAAGAAAGGAGGAGGGAAGGAGAGAAGAGGGGAGAGGGAGGGAGGAGGAGAAAGGAGGAGGGAAGGAGAGAAGAGGGGAGAGGGAGGGAGGAGAAGAGAGGAGAGTAGAGGGGAGAGGGAGGGAGGAAGGGTGAGAGAAAGAGAGAGAGAGAAAAAGGGACAAACAGAAAAGGAATAGCTAAAAAAAAAAAAAGAAAGACAGAAATTCTAACAGACAGAGAAAAAAAAGAAACACAAAAAAGTGAAAAAAAGCAAAACGTAAACATCGTTAAGCCTTCTCAGAAGCGACATCCGGGAACCTCCATTAACCCCCACCATCGACCTTATTGGTTGTTGGGTTCGCCTGGCCGGGAGAAATGACCCATTCCCTACCATAACGCCAGACCCTGGGTTATTGTTACCCTGCACCAACGCACGGGCTTCATTCCCACGTATAAACAACAGACCAGGTTCCCACTCCCAACGGGAATCGGGAATCGGGAATCTGTGTCGAGATATGGAGGGGAAAGGAGCCACGTATAAACAACGGGTTAGATTCCCACTCCCAACGGGAATCGGGAATTGGGAATCTGTGTCGAGATATGGAGGGGAAAGGAGCCACGTATAAACAACAGGCCAGATTCCCAATCCCAACGGGAATCGGGATTCGGGAATCTGTGTCGAGATATGGAGGGTAAAGGAGCCACGTATAAACAACAGGCAAGGTTCCCACTCTCATCGGAAATCGGGAATCGGGAATCGGGAATCTGTGTCGAGATATGGAGGGTAAAGGAGCCACGTATAAACAACGGGTTAGGTTCCCACTCTCAACGGGAATCGGGAATCGGGAATCTGTGTCGAGATATGGAGGGGAGAGGAGCCACGTATAAACAACAGGCCAGATTCCCACTCTCTACGGGAATCGGGAATCGGGAATCGGGAATCTGTATCGAGATATGGAGGGGAAAGGAGCCACGTATAAACAACGGGTTAGATTCCCACTCCCAACGGGAATCGGGAATCGGGAATCTGTGTCGAGATATGGAGGGGAAAGGAGCCACGTATAAACAACGGGTTAGATTCCCACTCCCAACGGGAATCGGGAATCGGGAATCTGTGTCGAGATATGGAGGGGAAAGGAGCCACGTATAAACAACAGGCAAGGTTCCCACTCTCAACGGGAATCGGGAATCGGGAATCTGTGTCGAGATATGGAGGGGAAAGGAGCCACGTATAAACAACAGGCCAGGTTCCCACTCTCAACGGGAATCGGGAATCGGGAATCGGGAATCTGTGTCGAGATATGGAGGGGAAAGGAGCCACGTATAAACAACAGGCAAGGTTCCCACTCTCAACGGGAATCGGGAATCGGTAATCTGTGTCGAGATATGGAGGGGAAAGGAGCCACGTATAAACAACAGGCCAGGTTCCCACTCCCAACGGGAATCGGGAATCGGGAATCGGGAATCTGTGTCAAGATATGGAGGGGAAAGGAGCCACGTATAAACAACAGGCCAGGTTCCCACTCCCAACGGGAATCGGGAATCGGGAATCGGGAATCTGTGTCGAGATATGGAGGGGAAAGGATCCACGTATAAACAACAGGCCAGGTTCCCACTCTCAACGGGAATCGGGAATCGGGAATCTGTGTCGAGATATGGAGGGAAAGGAGCCACGTATAAACAACAGGCCAGGTTCCCACTCCCAACGGGAATCGGGAATCGGGAATCGGGAATCTGTGTCGAGATATGGAGGGGAAAGGAGGAGAAGGGGAGGGAATGAGAGACATTAATAAACAAATAATAGATATACACAAAGACAGGATGATATATAGGCACAGGGAAAGAGGGAGAGAGAGAGAGAGAGAGAGACAGGGAGGCAACGGAACACAAAGACAGGAAGAGCGGAACAAAGGATTAGACAGAGTAGTAAGAAGAAGGAGACAGAAAGAGGGGGAAATACAAAAAATTTAACAAAGAGAGGGGAATAAGGAGATAGACAAAGACACGAGGAGAGGGGAGGTGGGCAAATAGATAGATAGAAATAGAGAGGAAAACAAGTAGATAGAAAGAGAAATGAGGAGAGGGGAAAAGGAATAAATAGAAACAGGGAGTGGAATAAGGAGTCAGACAAACAAAAGACAATGACAAATAAACAAGAAAAATAAAGAAACGTAGGGTGAATAAACGCAGAACAGAGATAGAGGAAAAGAGAGAAAAAATGATAAAAAAGTGAAGGGAGGTAGAACGCAAGAAAGAAAGGAAAAAGAAAAAGATTTTCTCTTTTTTTTTCTTCCTCCTTTCATCCACCAAAATTTCGGAACACTTCTAGTCACAAACGTCGACGGAAAGATTGAACTCCCAACGTGTTAAAGAAATCCCTCTCTGTCATTTTTTTTACCCCTTTTCTTCTTTTTCTCTCTCTATCTCCATTTTTTTCTATCCCTTTTTAATCTTATTACTCTTAATTTTTATTACCCTATTTATTTTTATTTGTTTGTTATTACTTATTTTTATTACCTTATTCTTTATTATTATTATCTTATTTATTTTCATTTATTTATTATTATTTATTTTTATTGCATTATTCATTTTTTATACCTTAATTATTCTCATTACCTTATTTATTTTTATTACTTTATTCATTTTTATTACCGCTTATTTTATTACCCATTTCCTTCTTTTTCTCTCTCTCTATCTCCATCTTTTTTTTTTCATTTTTCTCTTTGTAAGAATACTCCCCATACGTTTAGAAAAATATTTCTCGCCAAGATTAAAGTTTCTTATCTCTGTGGTGTTATTTTCGTCCATTACCTCACACTTTTACCGAGACTTAGTGACCGCAAAAATTGCTGACTCGCTTGAAATAGAATCAATATTTTTTCACTGTACCTTTATTTCCATTCTTGATTTTTCTTTCCCTTTCTCTGAGTCTCTTTCGTTCCTTTTCTCTCTTTTTTCTTTGCCTTTCTTTCTCTTTTTTTCCCTTTCTTTCCCTTTCTCTCTCTCTCTCTCTCTCTCTCCTCTCTCTCCTCTCTCTCCTCTCTTCGTCTCTCTCTTCGCGACTCCTCGCGCTCCTCAGCCTCCTCTCCTCTCTCTCTCCTCTTCTCTCTCTCCAGTCTCGCTCTCTCTCTCTCTCCTCTCTCTCTCTCTCTCTCTCTCTCTCTCTCTCTCTCTCTCGCTCTTCTCTCTCTCTCTCTCTCTCTCATCGCTCCTCGCTCTCTCGCTCTCGCTCTCGCTCGACTCTCGCTCTCGCTCGCTCTCGCTCTCGCCTCTTCGCTCTCGCTCTCCTCTCTCTCTCGCTCTCTCTCGCTCTCTCTTCTCTCTCCTCTCTCTCTCCGTTCTCTCTCTCTCTCTCTCTCTCTCTCTCTCTCTCTCTCTCTCTCTTCTCTCTCTGCCCTCTCCTCTCTTCTTCTCTCTCTCTCTCTCTCTCTCTCTCGCTCTCTCTCTCTCTCTCTCTCTCTCTCTCGTCTCTCGACTCTCTTTCCTCTCCTCGTCGAAAATCTTTTCGTATGTGTGTTACATATCTGAATAGATTTTTTTCCCAGTACATTATGAAAAATGTTATTATAATCATACTAAACTGTTTTATCATAATTAGATATAATGTTAACATAATCATCATAATAGTTATTTTTATTATCATTATTAATTAAGATTATTTCTATAACGGCTGTTAGCATCAATATCATCCTAAAAGATCTGATTGTTATTCTTGTTATTTCATTGATATTTTATCATTATCATCATCAAAAATCTTATCATTATTACAATCAATGATGCTGTAATCTGTACTTATTTTTGTTATTGTTAGTATTATCATTTTCATCATTATTGTTGTTGTTTTCGTTTTTATTATTACTATTATTAATAATAGTAGTTGTGTTGTATTTTCATAGTTACCATTATCATCTCTGTTACTATTAACATTATTACTATCATTATTGTTATTTTCATTATTGGCATTGCTGATATCATTATCAATATTGTTATTACCAATATTGTTATTATCAATATTATTATCATTACTATGATTATCATCATTATCATTACCAACAATGACCACCACCACTATTACTACTACTACTATTTCTACTACTACAACAATTACTATTACTACAACAAATGCTACGGCAACTACTTCCACAACTACTACTACGACAACTACTAATAGTACTACAACGAATACTGCGACAACAACTACTAATACTACTACCACTACTTCTACTACAACCACCACCACTTACCACTACAATCACCACCACTACTACAACAACCACCACCACTACTACTACAATCACCACCACTACTACTATAACTACGACCACTACTAGTACCCCATTTTACTACTATAACATCTACCACCACTACTACTACCACTACTACTACAACAACCCCATTACTACAACTACATACCACTATTCTTGTGCCCCCCTGTCTCCCTGTGCCAAGTAATGCTCTTCCAGAAACACGACAATGGGTTTGAAAAGATAACACCTTTGCATTCTCCAGCTGTAGAGGAATTTCGCAGTAACAGCGTCCACAATGGAGGAAAATAGATGCGTAAGAGCCATGCTTGTGTTTGTATAACGTGTAAAGGATATAACGGTGAAGTTGAATTCCCGATCGGTTTTTCCAGTGGTCAATATTCTGTGTTTTGTATGAACTTTGCGTGTCTCACTTTATCGTTTTTGTGTGTATTTATCTTTTTATCTGTCTTTCTTTGTTGTCTATCTTTCTGGGTATGTATCTATGTTATCTATCTTTTTTCTCTTGATTTCTCTTCGTCTTCTCTCCGTTCTATCTACTAATTCATTTATTTTCTCTATCTAAAGCCCCATCTCTCTATCTACTTCTTGACAGAAATATCTGTCTTTCTCTCTCTCTTCTGTTTTTCTATTTACCTATATGTTTATCATTGTACTCTCTCTCTCTCTCTCTCTCTCTCTCTCTCTCTCTCTCTCTCTCTCTCTCTCTCTCTCTCTCTCTCTCTCTCTCATCTCTCTCACTCTCTCTCTCTCTCTCCCTCTCTCTCTAAGTGAACCCAAGGGAGAAAGAAGAAAGCAATATCAGATGCAGAGAGGGGGTGGGGGTGGGGGGGGAGCATTATCGTGGGCATGAGCAGTAAGTAAACAAAAGGAGTAATTTTTCAATTTATTTTCCTTGCTGATTGTAATCGTTATCGCATTATCTTCTCCCCCATTGTTTTGATAAGGTATAATGAGAAAAACGACCTAAATAGCAATAATCATGCAACGAAAATTTGCTCAGGAAAGTCTGGGAAAAAATTATAGGAAATATATTGATATGGATGGGTCTCAGAGATAAAAAAAAAAAAAAAAAACGAAGGAATAGATCAATAAACGAAATGATAATAGAGTGAAAGAAAACAAGAGTTGGTGAAGGTGTATTATTTCGAAAATGATTCTTGATCTTTTTTCACTGTTTTTAAAAATGGATGATATATAATGCACGGATTGTAAACGCGTCTCTGCAGATACACACACACGCACACGCACACACACACACACACACACACACACACACACACACACACACACACACACACACACACACACGCACACACACACATTCACAATCACACACACACACAAAACACAACCACACACACATACACACATACCTGTACACAGTCATATGTGTATGTATATGTGCGTTAAAGTCCCTGAAAAGGATGACATACCATTCTGAACCCTTTGCAACGATAAATTATTCCTTTGTTCACTCTATTAAAAGCTTATCGAATTCTAATCTTGAACAAGGGTATCTGTGCCAGGACTAAGGACTGATGTTAATTAAGGAAGACAAGCTGCCCACTATAGCTCTACAAGCCACTTACTATAGCTCTGTCATTCCAACTTATTCAGAATATGTTTCATTCTTAGTATCTGAGCTGATCGTTTCAGATTCGAAGGGTTGTCAATGACCGCAGGAT
>NW_027217171.1:0-11911 GCF_042767895.1 Penaeus vannamei | reverse complement strand
GTAGTGTTCACATATGTCTGGAATTATTGTGTATTCTTTATTACTTTACACCACTTTTACAAAGACGACAGCAATTCGCGATAATCCATTTCTTCCTTTCCTGGGATTAGACTTGCCGGTATGGTCTGAATGATATGGTATTCAGCTTTCTTTGTCTGTGGAGAGCAGTTCAATATCCCAGTCACGTTAGGCGGAGGTGCGCCAGATTGACCTTAAACAAAGGACCCATAAATTCGGGAACTTCTCCAGAAATACTCTCACATTAATCCCGTATTCAAAAACTTACCAGTAAATTAGAAGATAGGATATGAGACCAAAATAGCCAAAAAACAAAAACAAAACAAAATCAAAAGAATCTTGCCAACAAATCATAACAATCATGGATAAAAATCATATACACTGAATGAAGCTTCACAGTCTGCCAGCGTTCACTTGGCAAAGCGCACCGTGCATTGCGTTGCAAAATCAAGTGAATGGTCGACCTGACACAACGGTTTGCGAAGACTGGAGGTGGTTCCTACTTCTGGTGGTTTGAAAATAAGTAAAAGAACCGTTAACGTAGTCATAATTGTGTATCTTTCTGAACTGCAACATGTTTCTTGTTATCTTGCTATCCTTTTTAGTCACTAATGTACATGATATAAAAATCTACATCACTTTTGAATCGTGAATATTTTCTCAATCAGGAAAGTTAACTTACATTTCTCTTAAGAATGTCAGCCTATCCGCTGTGCAAAGACTGCAGTGTTGCCAAATGTCACCGGTGATAATCAGCTAACAGAGGCCTCCAATTCTACTAGATTTTCGAAATGGCACTTTTTATATCTAAATATGTAACCCACATACAACTGGGAGAAGTTACATATATGCAGATACCCAGAGAAATATATCCTCTTTATCGCTGTCTGAGAGAAGGATAGAGAAGGTTGCTGTAGGAGTGGCTGGTTATTCTGGTGTGGCTGGCCATCGTTCCAATGAGACAAGTCGCGCGAAATAATCCAGATCTAGTGTTTTTTCTGCTAACTTGGCATCCCCGAAGGACTGTTCCCTTACAATAATTACCTGATTGATAAATTGCGCGGCAAAATCGTTCACCCTAAGTGCATAGGCCAGGGCCAAACGCCGCGCAGAGAAGCTCAAGCGAAGGCAGGGACTATATGGCTGTTTGGTGTAGAATTCTGTCTTACAGAAGTGTTAAACTAGAGGAAGGGCATGAAATATAAACCTAAAAAGTAAAAGTAAAAACCTCGTCACAGGTCAAGGTCGGGGAGTACTTTCAGCGTGGAGCTACTCTGGAGTTTGACGGCTTCGTCGTGTCTGCTATCAAAAGCGAACAGCACCCACACTACATTGTATCTACTATACAGGTCGGTCTGTCCTTTTATACTTTTGGTTTGCTTGCTAGACATGTGTATATATACATACGCACACATGTGTATATATACACGCAAGTACATGCGGAAGGCATCTTTAAAAAAAAGGAAGCTCAGTGCCTCAAGCTGGGAAGGTGAAAATATGCCTCTAGCAAGAAAATGCAGGTTAACACAAACATACTAACTGGAGTGTGGTCGGGTGGGTTGGTGTAGGGGTGGTGGAGTGGCAGGGAATAGAGATCAATACATCCATCTGTTTGTTATATTGATTAATATAATGACACTAGTAGAATATTCATAGATGAAGTCACAGCGATTTCAAGAAATTGGGATTTTTAAAAGATGAGTAATTGGTTAACAGAGATGGGTAATATGTATTGAAAAAATTACACAAATCCAACACGTGTATTTTAATATAAAAAATAATGCATTTTTTCATCCTTTTGGTCATATTAATTGAATCCACACTCTTGATGCTGGAGTACAGTAGAAAATACCTTTGTGATAACTTAAATTTTTGACAGGAATAAGGATATCTCTAGAATATTTCTCCGCTTCTAAGTAAAAACTCAATCTCAAAAATCTCTCCCTGTTTCTTTTCCCTTCCTTCTGTAGGTCTGGAAGGGTAACATTTGCCATACCGTCACGCACTACCACTACACGAGGTGGCCTGACCACGGGGTGCCCAGCGAAGCCCAGACACTGGCTGCCATGATGAGGGACATCCTCATCACACACACCCAAGGTAATTCTGCAAAATACAAAACAACAGCTGTAGCAGCTTCTGTGAAATGTCATAAACTATTAGTTAATAATATGAATTTATCTTGCCTC
Organism: Penaeus vannamei; assembly: GCF_042767895.1. Taxonomy (NCBI): domain Eukaryota; kingdom Metazoa; phylum Arthropoda; class Malacostraca; order Decapoda; family Penaeidae; genus Penaeus; species Penaeus vannamei. Next base: position 9,704 of record NW_027217171.1, on the reverse strand, counting down.
TGTGTAAAGCAATCATTCTCCATGCCAGGTGGCGCTGTGGTGCACTGCTCAGCAGGCATTGGCCGAACTGGCACCGTGCTCTTAGTTTTGCTGATGCATGAGATGCTGACCATCAATGGTGACGTTGATCCCGTGCAGGTCCTGAGACGCCTGCGCGAGTGTCGTGCACGACTGGTGGAGAATCAGGCCCAGTATAACTTCGGTCTCGAGGTTTTTGATGAAATCCTCTATGGAGCACAGACAATGACTGCTCCGTCTATGCTAGCTACTGCACTACCACGCCTTCTGCAGGACAGCCACACTCTGTACGCGAGAGCAAAGGCACTGCCAACAGGCCTGACCTTCCGCATCGGCTCTCAGGCCAGCGTGGCGAACCTGAATCGGTCCCAAGACATACTCCCAGCAGACAGTCGTAGCATTTTCCTGAACACTGGCGATGGTCAGATCTCCTCTCAGTACATAAATGCTGTGCGAATAAATGGACTTGATAAGCCAGACACTCTCATTGTGACTGAGCATCCTCTGCAAAGTTCAGTGCTGAAATTTTGGCATCTTGTAATAGAGAAAAACTGTCTTTCCGTAATACTTCTTAACTCCTTTGATGTATCTGAACAGGTAATGTTATTTCTTTATGAATAAGTATTGCATGTGAGTTTAGCACTTGTAACATACAGACATGTATCATCATTCTGCCAAATAATTTTCTCTGATTACCTCTTTAGTAAAAACTGACCAGAAGTATGAATATTCACAGATGGAGGAGTTTCCAGCTCTAATACCGGAGGATTATTCCTGCTTCACGATAGGCTCGTACAGCATCCAAGCTCAACATTTCCAGGAGTACGAGGCGGTTATCCAGTATTCTCTGAGTATAACAACGGAAAAGGTATCTTAATGTGGCTCTGAGTGAATGCCAAGGTTTCTGGTTATGCTAAGAGATTTTCAGTGATAGAACCTTTTCTTATAACTATAATATATATGTGATTTTCATTGTGTATGAAAATAATTGTTATTGAAAATGAAGACAACTGGGTGACGCAAACAAGATGAAATCTTCACCGTATCCTTGCATTTTTTTATGAAACGATAGTTTAGGCCTCATTTACCATGTCGATTATGGACTGATGTAGAAAAGTGAATAACTTCACAGCGCAAGAGTCATTCATCATTTTGTATACATTTGCCACAATGGACACGGTTTATTGGAACAAATAGTAATACTGAGAACTGCTGTTGTTATTCTACAGAATACAGAACACAAAGTTGTAGTGTACCAGGTGCGAGACTGGCCTCGTACCAGTGATGTGCCAAATAACCCTGCCGCCCTCCTCACTGTAGCAGACTTGGTGCTCTCTGGACCAACGAATGACGGTCCAATGCTGCTGTGTTGTGCGTACGTAACTCCAGTGGCTCATGCTTTTTCTCTGTGGATGCATGTCTGTTGGCTTTTCGGGGATCGTATGCTATTTTTTATGACCAAAATCTTTCATCTTGCCGATATTGACATGTATGGAAAGAGATTCAGGGCCCCAGAATCTCCCCTTAAAGTTTACATGGACCAACCGCAATTGCTAAGCTGGTAGCAGCCACTTTCGATATATGATTTTCACCTTCCCTTTGAGAATCGGCAGTTGTAATGTTACGATTAGATATAATAAAAATATGATTTTCAGAGAGTAACCTTCATTTTTTTTCGGAACAATTAAGAAAAATCTGGGAAGCATTAAAAAAATAACGAAGAATTTTTGTATACAATTCAATAAGAATGATATGCTGTTCACGTAGAGTTTGTGTTTGGACCATATTTCGTCAGTTTCATTCTCCAGCAAAATGTTTTAAACATTTGCCAAATGATCTGGATGGACAACAAAATTTAATGGAATGAATTAGGCTGAGACGCTCCCTGCTAAACTGTCATTAAATCTGTTCATAACTTTTTGAGTTGAAAATTAACGTATCGTGGCTTATGTTGTAGCTGAATAGATCTATTGCATGATGCAATTAGTTTTCCATTTTTGTCTGTGCCTTATGTAATAGTGACATAAAAATGCTCCTTATCTGGTGTTCTAAAAGTCGCCTACATAAAATATTCACCAAAAAAGGTTGAAATTGAAAAAATGTGCTTCTGCCAGATGGTTCTATTCAGAAATGAGATTAGAAAGCCCATATTGTTATTATTGATAGTATTTTTTTTTGGGGGGGGGGGTTAAAGAAATTTCCTAAGATGGTCAATTCACGCCAAGAAATGCCCAAAGCAGAGTCAAGTAAGTAGCTTTTTGTGACATTGTTCCGTGCTGGGACTTTGTGCAGGACTTCTGAATGGAGGTCGATGATGGGGATTATGTTCAGTGAAGATTGTTCTTCTACCTTTTATTGTTAATATCAAAATCATAATGAAAAGATACGGAAAACGTCAACTACCCTTATTTTGAGAGTACTTATTTACGCACGAAAGCTCTAGTACACGCATTTTTAGTCCGAAATAGAGAAGTATATATTCTTCGGAATGGTGCAGACAGTTTTTTCCTGTGCTTTTTGTAAAAGTGACGCACAAAAAAGTGACACCTAATGGCCATCTAGGTAAAATATTCCCCCAAAATAAACAGTTGAAAACGAAAAAAGTTTCCGCAAAATACCCCGCATTTAGGACGAATTTTCACACTGGTTAAAAAATAATTTCTTAGAGTTTTTACTTAAACAAAAAGTTTTCGGGTGATGGAAAAAAAAAATTCTCGGAGATCTCGATTATGTTTACATAAAAGGGTGTGGTTTTCATCAAAAACGGAAAAAAAAACAGACGGTCCCCTAAATACATACTGTTTCACTTTTTTTCGGATGTTAATAAGGTTATGACTATCCATATGAAAATTTAGATGCCATATGTATACCAGTCATGGGCGAACCCCATTTGCAGTATATTTAGTACTTCAGATCTCAATTTCAGGTCAAAGGATAGTAGTCAAATTCATGCAAGAAATGGCACTGGTTCACATTTATCTTGTGGCAAATGGGCTGTTTTCCCCACATTTTTTTTTTTTTTTTTTTACTTTTCTTTCTATCCGCCATGCGATTACTATAACGACTTTCTTTTGACTTAAATTGTATGCTTAATTTCCATCATCCTGCAAGCTATTTCAGTTACATTTCACGTGTGTTGATGGCCTAAGCATTAGTTTTAAATTGTTCTGAGCCCCTTTATTAGTCTATAGTCATGGACTTCATGGAATCCCCCATTATCCAGGGATGGCGCCACCGCATGCGGGCTGATGGCTGGCGTTATTCTCACCGTGGAACGCCTTCAAACGTACCAGGAAGTTGATGTTTACCGCACTGTGGTAAGACTCCTGCGCTGCCGGCCGCAGTTCTGCACTTCCGTGGTGAGCCTTTTCTTGCATTTGTTAATTTTCTATTCATATGCTTATTTATTTATTCATTTATTTGCTTATTTATTTATTTATTCATTTGCTTATTTATTTATTCATCCATTTGCTTATTAATCAATTTGTTTATTCATTTGCTTATTTTTTTATTTATTCATTTGCTTATTTATTTCTTTATTCATTTGCTTATTTATCTATTTATTCATTGGCTTATTTATTTATTCATCCATTTGCTTATTAATCAATTTGTTTATTCATTTGCTTATTTTTTTATTTATTCATTTGCTTATTTATTTCTTTATTCATTTGCTTATTTATTTATTTATTCATTTGTTTATTTATTTATTCATCCATTTCCTTATTAATCAATTTATTTATTCATTTGCTTATTTTTTTATTTATTCATTTGCTTATTTATTTATTTATTCATTTGCTTATTTATCTATTTATTCATTTGCTTATTTATTTATTCATCCATATGCTTATTAATCAATTTATTTATTCATTTGCTTATTTTTTATTTATTCATTTGCTTATTTATTTATTTATTCATTTGCTTATTAATTATTTATTCATTTGCTTATTCATTCATTCATTCATTTGCTTATTTATTTATTTGCTTATTTATTTATTTATGAATTCATTTGCTCATTTATTTATTTATTCATTTGCTTATTTATTTATTTATTCATTTGCTTATTTATTTATTTATTCATTTGCTTACTTATTTATTTATTTATTCATTTGCTTATTTATTTATTTATTAATTTGCTTATTTATTTATTTATTCATTTGCTTATTTATTTATTTATTCATTTGCTTATTTATTTATTTATTCATTTGCTTATTAATTGATTTATCCATTTGCTTATTCATTTATTTGTTTGTTTTTGCGTTAGTATTGGGCAAGTATATCAGACTCAGGCTTACCATAAGGGAGGCCCTTGGTACCCACGCTAGCACCGGGTCAGCAGGGAGGAAGCAGGGCGCGCAGTGAGGGTGAGGGAGAAGGCCTTCGGGAGCCTGAGTGCAGGGAATGGAGGGCGTCGGTTTGATCAAAGTTAAGCAAAGAAAAGTGGCCTTTTAGTCCAATTTAGGGAAGGGAAAGTCTCTTTTGGCAAACTGAGGGGAAGAGAGGTCTCTTTAGGCAAAATTAGAGCTGGAAAAGTCTATATTCGGAAAGTGGGAAAGAAAATGCCCTCTTAGAACCCCTTAAGCATTCACCGATATTCACGTTATGTTGTAAAAATTGGTTGAAGATACACAATGTTTCTTGTGCTGTCCGTTCAAGATCCACTTCATGCATGGTAGGAATACGTTGGGTAAAGATTCATCACTTTACATGAGAAGTTGACTTCCAATGAAGAGAAAAACATTTTTCCAAAGCCACAACACGGTAGCCCAGGGGTGTTTTCTGCGTGACCCGGAAGTACCATGCCTGAGAAGCCACAATTTTAAAAAGTTGAACGCCGTACAAGGTCCTGATACATCTTGTAAATCATTACATCATAATATTATAACACCAGGAGCCGTGTGCTGGACAGCATAGAAGGCCTGCTGCCAACTTGATCATCGGTGAGTGACGCATGAGAAAATTCTTGGATGGAGTTCTTAACTATTGATTATGGATTATTAACGGTTTGACCAATATTTGACGCCTCTTCAGAACCAAAGTATTCGTTCAGGATTCACTTTTCTGTTTTTTCTTCGTCGAAGATTAGTTCAGAATCCTCCTGTGAAACAATAACATCGGTCAAGATTAGGTGTCGAGCCTTGAGCCCTCCCCTGGAGGTTGTGATTCATTAGTTCCCTTCTGAAATTCAGTGTCTGTCACTGAAAGTAGGGATTTATAACCCAAGTTGGTATGAAGTGCTTGTCAGCCATCAAGTTAGTATTGTGTAAGTACATATCGCGTTGGCTGTTACGACGTTCAATTATTTTATCTCGAGTTTGTTGGTTATTAAATGAACACATGAGCTTCATGTGCATCAGATGCTTACCCAATACAGGCTCCACTGACCCAGTTCAGTAGAATTATGTGGGATAAGATTAGTATCGCAAATGTTTTGGTATTTTACACATCATATTCTCTGCTAGTATAACGTCTGCATACGATCCCGCCACCTTTATTCATCATCATTACGTTGCTAATTGGTCTTTCAGCCCTGGTAAAACTATGGGTGAAGGGGGGGGGGGCATCGGCAGGGTGTTGAAAGAATTTGCACAGCATCCAGGGACCCCAGCTGGAAAGGGACCCCAAGTGATGCCGAATCGTTCTACTTGATGATATATAACGTTTGTTCAGCGACGTTGCCACACCTTCACGGGAAATGGCAGAGAAGGGATGGGGATTCCTTGAGGCAACAGCGCCTGTGCTTGGGTCGAGTTGATAACGGGCTCGGGGATTCCACTTGGGTCTTACTGGCGCTATCTTAGTATTACTGGCGGTGTCATTAATGATAATGATAACTGTGACATAAATAATGGTAGTAGTATGAACGGTAATGATGATAATAATGAAGATAATAATAAAAATTATTGCAAAATTGATAATCATGATAAAAATAATGACAATAATGATAATATCCTCATAACCACCACCAGTCATGGTCATTGCTTTGAAGTTTATCATCTTTAATATAAAATTTTAAAGTTTATAATTTTGATTACTGGTAACTTTAGAATTATCATTAAGATAATAATGATAATGTTATCATTCAAATGATGGTGATGAAGATAATGATTATATATAATAAATATGATAATAAAAATGATAATAATAATGATGATAATAATAATAATAATAATAATAATAATAATAATAATAATAGTAATTATAATAATAATAATAATGATAATGGTGAATTGATTCATATAATTTTGCCTTAATAATTTTTAGCACTAGTATTATTACTAAAATCACTCTTATCACATTATTATTATCAGAAATTTTCCTTGCGTCTTCCACTCGCCACCATTGCCAATCGCAATATGGTTTCTTCGCAGGACGTAACAGTGCCATGCCTTTTGTTCCAGGTCCAGTTCGACTCGCTGTACCAAGCTGCTCTGAGCTACATCGAGAACTACGACACATACGCCAACTTCAGTGGCTGAGATCGCAGTGCCTCTCGGGAAGACGAGGGAGTGAGGCTGGACAAGGATAAGAACATTTTGCACTTTACATCACTTGAGTATTTCTGAAACGAGGAACTCAGCTCTAAGTACAAAATGTCTAAGAGTAAGGAAATTCTCTCACATGAACATGAGAGAACGTACTAGGTGAAACGGAGACAAAGCAACAACCAAGAATTGCTTCATATTCATTCCATTTCTATATCTGAGGCATTGATTATCCCTTCCATATCTTCTGTGAAAAGAAAAAGAAAGAAAAAGTAATTTCCTTGTGACTCGTCGGTGCCAGACACACGAAATACTGTATTTATTTGGAAAACAACATACTAATGTCATTGTTATGGAACTTCCCATTACGAAAATTGTTTTAATATGTTTTTCGCGTTCTTCTTTTATTATTATTTGTATCATCACCATTATTGTTATTAGTAGTATTGCTGTTATTACTAATTCTACGATTTCCCTTTTTCTTACAGCCATTAGTTAATATATGTACGTTTATGATGACTGTAGTGCCTATTAAGTATCATTGTCATCATAACCATAATCGTCAGTAATATTATTGTAATGATAGCATACTAACCCCGAAGCAGAGTGTGAATGTAAATATATTTTTACTGTTCTTTCATAATTCCATCCACACAATCCTTTTGTACTTGTAAGGAAAGAGAAAAAAAAAGTGAACTGATATGTACCTTTCACTCGAAATGCGAAACAGGAGTAAAGGGAATACACATTAATGTCTTGATACCATTTCTTCATCTCCCGCCAGAGCGCAAAAAAGCCATGTCAAAGAGAAATGCTTTTGTTAAAATAAGGACTTTCAGGCATTTCTTAACTTTCCAGGTCAATTATTCCCTCTTGTTAGTTGTGGACCCAGGGAGGGAGTGGGGACGGGAGGTACTGTCCTTTAGACTGACCAGTTGCGTCCATAAGGGTCAGGCTGCATTATATTGAGAAATGTATAAATAATGTAAGAGACTGTTCATATCATAGACACTTCGGACACCTTACACAGAGAGCTGGACCAGTATTATGGGCAGCCAATCACCGTCGAGCAATCTCGCGCCGCCGTCGAATTGAACGCTTGTTATCTGGTACACGATCCAGGTAACAAAGTACTTTCCGAAATTGTATTCATAATGTATTGTTTCATTTCTTTGTTTGTACATTATAAAATTTTACATTTTTGATTACTGAAAGCATAGATCCACTGATGTCAAGTTAACAGCCTTAATTACCATGAAAATAGATTTTCTTTTCAAAATGTCTTGTGAAGGGGAAAACGTTGCTGGGAAGCTACCAGTCTCCTCAGTTCTCTCTCACCCTGTGCCTGCCCACACGCGCAGGGCAGGCACAACAGTCCTGTAAAACGTGACGTTACAAGCGAGTAAATATACAACGGGAAAGTATTTGTTTATTTTTGCCCAGTTGTTATGTGATATCTCTAACCGTGGCCGCCGACCACGACCATGCTCGTGTGACTACCATCTCCCGGCTCCCGTCCCCAGTGCTCACCCTCTTGTATTGTTATGAGTGGCCTCCTCCCCTACTGGATCCTTCTACTCATTTTTTAGACAGTGTAATGAACTTGTACTGTATGGGAATAAAATGTAGTTGTTTTCTTAAATTTATTCGATCTGTTACCTTGAGCTTTGTATAACCAGAGCACTATTGTGCATGTACTCAGCAAACTTTGTGTGTGTGTGTATTTGTTTGTTTGTTTACATATGTGATTGCAAGGAAAGAAAAATAATAAGCAAAATGAGAAATAGGATAAAAATATATATCCTTGCAAAATGAGAAATAGGATAAAAGCATTATATCTTCGTGCTAAACTATATCATGTTTCCTCTTTACCAGAAGGTTGTTATTTCAAAGAATAATTACAGTCCACAAAAATTTATTTTTTGGATCTTCTGTATCAAGTACAGTATGAATATTAATTCAGCTACATCTAGTATATAAAAAAGAAGATGAACACACTCAAATAATCAGAAAATACCATCTGTAATATAAATAATCAAAGAGTTATACATTGCATGACTATTTGGGAAAAGTTCATTCTTAAACTATAAGATTCCAAAAGCAAAAGTCAATTAACTATTCAGAAGTAACTTTACCTTAACACTAAATAATTAATTCCATTTCTCTAAATTTTTCCTTCATCTTTTTTACAGATATAACAAAAAATGTATGGTATAAATAAATGAGACTAAGATAAATGATATGAACACACATCAAAGTATACATATGTATAAAGCATACAGAGCAGATATGGAATAAAAAACAGGTAATCATGAAAAGGGAGGTAATCCCCATAAGAAGTATTTGAAAATCATTCATTCCCAATTCCATCAAACAAGTAAACTTTGAATGGTTATGTATATAATGTTTTTCTTTTCTTTTCTTCTTTTTTTATTTCCAATAAGACATCAAAATATTATAGCTCAATATACAATAACATTTCAAATCATATGTTCTTTATCGTATATCATAGTGAAATTTCTTTGTCTGTCCAGAAAAAACAGCATAAAAGATCTGCAATATTTGTAATTTGCATTAATTTCTAAAATTGATATATTTTTGTTTTTCATGTTTTGGAAGTCATTTACCAAATTTATCTCCTTATATGATAGCACCTCACTTCCAAGGTCATATTAACAATTACACTCTACTTCACAATCTAAGATCGCTTTATATAGTAAAATTCATTGTACTTATGTTATAAAAACTTAATCACACATAAAATTCTGTTCCCAAATCCTAGCCGTCAATTTCCTGTTTATTCACTCTCTCAACAGTTTTGCATCTACTATTTGACCCTTTGAGCCAGTTTATTTAAAATTTTACTCTGTATTCTACTTAATATTTTATGTTTATTTTGTCGTCTTTATTTTGATCCATTCCTTCTGCAAATAACTACAACAAAATCATTTTCTATTACCATAAATGAGTGGTGCAAAGGTTCATACAGTAGGAATATAAAATTTATAAAGTGTGCTTATCCTTGGTAATTAAGCAGCACATCTTAAAGCCTCTACTTTACTACAAGAAGACAGTGACTATAAGAAAAATCACTGACAACTATGGGCATATCACTCATCTACTTAACTAATACCATAAGCAGATACTATATCTAACATCGGCTTTATGCAACGAAATTGCTTTTTGATACAGAATATTAAGTAT
>NW_027217169.1:7500-11907 GCF_042767895.1 Penaeus vannamei | reverse complement strand
TGATCTGCAATAAAAAAAAGATGTGTATGGTTTAAACTCTACAAAACAATACAGCTGCATTTTGCTAAACTTTGCAGATTTTTTTCTTCTTTGGGTTCACAAGGAAAGCAAATAATTATAAGGTACTATATTTAGATTTCATGTATGAAACAGTAGAATCTTCCTTTTCATTTATTAATAATTTTTAGATATAGTCATCTGTAACATTTATTTATGTTTATGTATTTGATACTTACTTTACATTTTATTTTGTTATATGCTATGTTTTACTTGATTATTGAGATATATGATAAGATGTTTATTATTTTTTATTTTATTGTTTTTTACTATATTTTGCTTTGATTTTATGTGTTGCTAATGCACAACTTGACATACTGTGTAACCTTAATGTTAAGGTGGTGTACTTTTGGGTCATTCTAGGCTGTATTGTTTTATTGCTTTTTGTGATTAAACTTTGAACTAACTCCTCAAAAGAGATCAAGACAAAAAAGAAAATTTGACATGGTTTAAAGGAACAGAACATATAATTCATATTTACGACATTAAGTTGGAACTGTCATCTTGTAGGCCCTGCAATATATGTATGTATGTATGTATGTATGTATCTCTCTACCTATCTATCTTTATATATGTATATATATATATGTATATATGAATGTATATATATATATAAATGTGTATATATATGTATATATATGTATATATATGTATATATATGTGTATATATATATATATATATATATTTTTTTTTTTATGTGTATAAAATATATATACATATCTATAAATTTATATATATACAAATATAAATATGAATATATAAATAAATCAATAAATAAATAAATAAGTAAAGAAAAAAATATATATTTATATATATATATGTATATATATATATATATATATATATATATATATATATATATATATATATATTTATATATATATATATATATATATACACATATATATATATATATATGTATATATATATATATATATATATATATGTATATATATATATATATATATATATATATATATATATATATATGTATATATATATATTTATATAGACACATATATACACATACACATACATAGATATATACATATATACATATATACATACATACATATGTACATATGTACATATGTACATATAGAAGAAAAACCCACAATGTACAAACTAGATTTATTGATGAAAGTGAGACAACAGTTTCAGAATCGTCCTCGATTCCATCTTCGGTATTGTGTTTTTCATTGCATATGTACATAAATACATATATACATGTATATATATGTACATATGGATATGTATAGGCCTACATATATACATATATACATGTATACGCATATACGCATATATGCATATACGCATATACGCATATACGCATATACGCATATACGCATATACACATATACACATATACACATATATGCATCTACACATATGTGCATATAAGCATATACACATATACAAAAGTCATGCTGCTAAGCTTTATAGAATGTATGGTACACTTTTTTTTTTTAATTTTGGCTTTTGTCCCATATAAAATGTTAACAAGTAAAAAGTTGGTATATGTAGGAGAGTTAGTGTGGTACTTAGGAAAGTCAAGTTTTAGAGAATCTATATATTGTAATTATTTCTAGTGTGGATTGTTTTGAATAGCAGAATGCTTAGATAACGTTGTGTGTGTTGTATCCTTATAATTATTTACAAGTCCTTACATCATTCATAAGAGCAGAGACTGGTCTTGGGTTTAAACCCCTTTATTTTTTTCTATTTTCTGTACCATTTACGTAAGTGTTGAGTCTGAATCTTTTCATATTTTTAAGGAATTGTAAGGGTAGATATGTGAATGATTTTTACTTTATTGTGTTTCTCTTTATTATCAGTAATTGGTGACTGTATATTTTCAAGAAAATAATATTCATAATGAAACTTGGGAGGGCTACATATAGCTTTGCAAATATTCAGTGTTTGAATATTTGTAGTATGAAGAAAGAAAGAAGAATTCAAGGATAAGATAGTAAGAGTTATTCATATGTTTGTATCTTAACAATAATGATCCATCATTTAGCTGTGGTTTGTGTCATTCTACAAGTATTATATCAAAGTTTGACATTTGAATACATTTGTACACAGCATGTATTTTTGATGTAAAAAAAGAAGATTGATTGCTCTAGCACGTAAATTTGGGATTTTATTGTAGTCAAATTTATGAAATATAAAGGAATTGAGTGAATGAGGGTAGTTGAAACCAAATAGGTATTTCAAAGATATTACCATTTCTTTGCTATTTTACATTTTCTTTTTCTGATAGTACTAAGGGATTTCTCAGTAGTTCGCTTTGACTATTATGTCTTTTTTTAAGGTCTTTGGAAAAATCTTTATATTCATATTTTTTCAAAATAGTGATCTTCCATATTTTATGAGATAATAATTACTCTCTGTGATGTGATCCTCATGTAAATTGAAGTACAGATGTACTGACATAGAGTGCTGGAATTTATTATTATATTAGTTTATCATTGGATGTTTTATTTTAGAAAGGCATGATTATAAATAGGATCAGATTACACCTTTTTTCAAAATCAACAAATAATACTAAAATGAAATAGATCCTGTAAGATATTTCTTATCCATTATTAGCTGTCATTTGATCCTTGGGTCAGAAGGAATGTGTTAGGGTTGTGATGGCCAAGCAGCCTTGTGGCCAAGTAAAACAAGCATTTTAAGATTCTGCATCTATATTAACATAGAGCATGAAACCTTTATTACTTGAATGTAGTTCTAAATAACTCCATTGGAGTTGAGCAGACAGACAATTTACATGGTAAGACAATTACTACTATTTATCCAGAGAATTTGATATAGTAGTAATTCATGAATACCTGGTGATTGAAGCTAGTCCTTACAGTGTCATATCCTAATAATATCCTCTTAATGTTATTTTCATTTGATCAGTTCATAGGAAGGTGAATATGAATTGTTGAAATCATTAGTATGCACTAGCATTCCATGTCATTTTATTTGAATGAAGCCTTCATTTTATATTTTGACTTGAATGCAAGATTAACAAATATATGCTGGCTTTTTGTACATGGATGATTATTATGGCTTGAAACTTGTAAGCTCTCACATGTTTATAGTCAAATATTGTTGATACTCAGGGAAATATTACGTTATTAGTCCATGTGTAATTGGAATTTAAAAGATTAATTAAAAAACAAAATTGAGTTAAAGGAACATATTTTTCTGTCAGTGTTTTTGAATTCATATTTAGGAGTTGGAAGAATAATGGAGCACTGCTATTAAATATACACTGTCCATGAAGTCTTAAAAGTAGAAGAACAGAGCATTTTGACTATTTTGAGTTTTAGATTAACAATCTTGTACAAAGCATATATGTACAGACTCTTTCCCTTGGTCACACACAAAAAACACAGACCCAAAAATGATTGAAGATCACTGTCTAAATGGAAACTTCTTGGGTCCACATTTTCTTCTTGTTGAGTTACATAAATGATTATGGGATATGAAACAGTAAACCACTGCAATGAAGGTTTTAGTTGGATTTTATCAAATGTGACAGGGATAGTCAACAGTGATACACACACAAACACATTAAAACCGTCACACATATACTTTCACAACCCTTTCACTCACACATACATACAGACTTACTTAGATGCAAGTGCAAATGTACAGACTACTTTTACAGTTAGTAAATAATAAAACTGAGTTATACCTGTAATCTTACAAAATGTATGTTATTGTGATTGAAAAAGGTGAATGTCATTCACAACACTATTTTCACTGGTCAGGATTTAATTACATAAATTGGGTCAAGAAATACATTAATACTTTTATATTATCAACTGGTGAGAATATTTGCTAAGCTGCTTTAGTTTATGAAACATGCTGCAGTACCCTTGAGGAATAATGTAAGTAATAAATAAGTCAGTTGTTTAGACAATGCTTGGATTTTGTGAATCATTTGTATCTATGGTCAGTTTGGTTGTTACAATGGTTCTCAAACTGTGAGTTGCTGAATGTCTTTAACTAGGCCGCCAGTATTTTCCTGTATTCATAGAAAGCTATTTAACATCTGAAAATAAAGGAAATAAGATCTATTTTTCCAACTGCTGCATCCCTTGTGCAGTATGATTGAGATTTATGCAGCTTTCATGCCGCATGTTAGATTAGCAGTAAAAAAATTATAGGGCTGAAAAAAATTAGGAACATTTGTGAAATAGTACATTACTGACTGTTTGATGATATATATTTTAAAAATTGTTTACAAAAAATATATTAAATAAGAGTATTAATTTGAAACTTATACAGAACTGAATGAATGAATCTGGAAATCATAATAATGTACAAGTAATTATTATTTTTTAAGTAGA
>NW_027217167.1:0-5000 GCF_042767895.1 Penaeus vannamei | reverse complement strand
TTATTAGAATGAATTTAATTATCGATACTAATAAAGAATAACTGCACATGATGAAGATGACTGTAGCAATAACTGTATTGTAATGATAATGGTATGATGTCGACAGTATTAATAACAGAATTTTTAAAAATCATAAAAAGTATTTGTAATGATAGTATTCATAGAAATTATATTAATGATTCTGTAAAATTATCATCTTTAACAGCAACAGAAATGACAAGAAAAACAATAATGCTGATAATGATTATGATGATAATGATGAGGATAGTAGTAATAATACTGATATCATTGATGATGGCAATAATGACAATAAGAATAATGACATTAATAAGAATGAAAATAATAATAGTGAGAATAACAATGATAATAGTAATAATAAATAATGATAATGGTGGTAATGATAATAAAGAGCAATAATGCTAATGCTAATACTAATAACAATAATAATAATAATAATAATAATAATAATAATAATAATAATAATAATAATAATAATAATAATAATAATAATAATAATAATAACAACAACAAAAACAACAAAACAACAACATTGATAATGATATTGAAATAATAATAATACTGATAATGATAATAATACTAGTATTGACAACAAGAATAATAACATCAACGACAGGATAAAAAGTAGCAGCAATAATGAGCAACAATAAAAACAACAACAATGACGACGATAACAATTACTATATCTAAAGAAAAAGAGAAGAAAATAACTGAAAAATTTATATTTAATAAATAAAAGAGGATTAAAGGACTTAAATGATAGTTATATTTACGCGTCTGTCTCGCTCTGTCTGTAAATCTTTGTCTCCTTTTCCTCTCTTTGCATCCCCGTGCAATTGCAAATCAGGGCTTTTAGGGGATATTGAGGCTCGTTTCGTAGTTCAGTTTTGTCAAAGAATAAATTGCATATGGCTATTCTGTATGTTTATTCTTGGTCGTGAAAAGGATACAAATACATGATCATTTCTACGACCCTATATCAGCTTTTGACGGTTTGTTGAAATGACTGCGGATATGTTTCTTTTCTCTTCGTCTCTGTCTTTGCTTGTCTATCTGTCTGTCTCTGCCCTTCTTTCTTGTTACAAATCCTCTCTCCCTTTGCCTCTCCACCCACTCCTCTCCCCTCACCCCCAACTCAGAAGGAAAAATCTTTCTCTACCCGCTTCTCTCTTTCCTTCCTTCCCTCCCTCCTTCCCTCTCACTCTCCCTTCCTCCCTCTGTGATAGACAGACATACAGTATAGACATAAATGTGTATGCCTGAGGGAGGGAGAGGTATATTGTTGTTCCATTCCACACGGATCTACGAAAACATAAAGCGAGGATGTCAAATAACGTTCCTGTCGGTCATTTTTTAGCTTCTGTCTTGTACTAGGGAACGTTTGTGCTTATTTTGTGGGAGGATGTAGGTACGTTTTCGTTTATCTGTGTGTGCAATCGTGTATCAAGACTATACTGTAGAAATACGCATGTGTTTTGCGTAAGATTGGTATTATCATCGAGACGGACCACTTGAACGGTCAGATAACGTTCCCGCGGGGTCTTCTCGGCGGGACTCTTGATGACGTCATAGGCCGGATGAGCCGATGGCCGACACCTATATGAAGAGACCACAGACGTCTCCTGAGTCAGAACAAGCTCTTCCTCGAGTACAGCTCCTCGGATTTCTTGCTTACTTTGAGAGCGACGTTTCTGCCGCAGAGATGAGTGAGTGGTTCTCCGTTTTTGTTCATTATTTACTACCATTCTTGGGATCTTTTTCATGCATTTCGAGTTATATTTTGATTTTACAATGATCATTTCACACTTATTTTCCAAGCAGCTTACCTAGTGAATGGCGAGTGTGTTCTTTATTTCCCAGGTCGTCTTGGAAGTCCCACTCGGACCTTGGTCGTCCTCCTCCCACTCCTTGCTGCCTGCGCCTCCTCCTCTAACTCCTCCTCCTGGGCCTTGCTGTCCCTCCCTTCGCCCCTGACGTCCCTGTCGGCCCTCTGGGCTCCCTCCGCCCCCCGTCCGCCCCAAGGCTGTCAGCTGCATTTTCGAGACAACATCCTTCGTCGAACTCGGCTCCTTCTGTCTCTCCTCGAGGACTACGTCGACTTTTACGTGAGTTCTGTCTTCCATCGGGCCTCTTTTCAGTGCCTCTGCCATATTAGGCATAAATGCAAATGAAGGAGTGCCAACACTAATGAGCGACGCCCCTTTCAGGCGCAGGAGAAGTTCAGCAACAGCTGGGCTGTGATGGACGCCATTTTCAGTCCGGAAGTGGACGCTCAGTTGGTGCTTGTGTGTGACCAAGAGCTCGAGTGCGACCAGGTCCTCCCTCGCCTGCCCTCGTCCCCTTCGACCTCCCCCCAACCCGAGGAGCTCCTCCAGCAACTGCTCACTCTCAGCCGCCGCTACGCCCTCGCCCTCGAGCTGGTGTTCCTGGACCAGTCTCTCCACGAGGACGAGTTGGACCTTCTGGAGAGGACGGACCAGATCTACAGACACGTCCAGGGCCTGGTGGACGTGATCGTGGCCCAAGTGGAGCAGTGCCGAGTGGACGCAGACGACGCCGTGGTCGCGAGGCTGGCGGGCAAGCTGTATAAGGGCGCTTCCTCCGACGGGAGGAACCAGCGCGGCTTCCGCACCTTGAGGCAGTGTCTGTTGGGTCTTCGCTACATCACGAGCCTCTTGTAGTCGAGCCTCCTCCGTCTTTTCATTGTGCATTGTCGTATTTATTAAAACATACTTTTTCTAAAAACTTTTTTACACCCTCCTCGATATGCTACTTCATCAGCCACTATAGTATAGGGTTTATCAAACCTA
Organism: Penaeus vannamei; assembly: GCF_042767895.1. Classification (NCBI taxonomy): domain Eukaryota; kingdom Metazoa; phylum Arthropoda; class Malacostraca; order Decapoda; family Penaeidae; genus Penaeus; species Penaeus vannamei. The sequence continues at coordinate 2,172 of NW_027217167.1, read as the reverse complement.
TGGCTTGGCCCCTTGGCATTCTGGAATCTTTTCATGTACAGTCTAGGGCAACACAAGTCATGTCAAAATATACATATGCAAGACAAGTTCACTACTCCAGTTGCTGTTCACTTACTACTATCACAAAAAAATGCTACATCCATTCGGAAATAAGAATTTTATTAAGGTTATACACGGTGACCCAAAAAGACGCGGGAAGCTGTCATGACGTCACGATAGGCAATTGGCTGATGCTGCTGTTGTGTTTTAGCAGAAATCTCACAATATATGAACACCTCTGATATAACATGGAAAATTGTTAAAACACTAGTGCCTCACAACAAACATCTCATTAGTGACTACAATCCATAAACAAAGTACAGAGCATTTGAATGACTTCTTTTCATAAATTGACCTAACATGAAGAAAACTGTTTTTACATTACAACAAAACAGATCGGGCAAGGCTTACTACTTTTTCAGACCACAACATCTTAGTGATAAAACATCTTCGGGAAATAAATGCTGCAGAAGCAGAGGGTATTGCTTTGGGCTTTATCAGAGATAGTCTACCTGCAACTACTCATTATTTGACGGTCATTACTAACACCTCCCTGGTCACTGGTGTCTTTCAGTCGCTTTGGAGACCACAGCTTTCAAGTCGGGGATATAGTCGGTGTGAATAAATATCGCCCTATTACTATACTCAATATACTATCCAAAATTCTTGAAAAAAGCCAATCATCTGACGAATTTCCTGGAGACCAATAACTTATTATGTAAGACGCAACATGGTTTCAAAAATGGGTTATCTACTATAACATCTTTACTACAAATTACTGATGAGATTTGTAATAACAAACAAAAATCAGGTAAATTTGCTCACATTGTGCGACCTTTCTAAAGCTTTTCATAGAGTCAACCATGAATTTCTTCTTGATAAATTAGTAAATCCTTAAATTGATACTTTTTGTCTGAAAAGTCATTTAGATACAAGGACCTAATCGGTAAGAACCAATAATGGTATATCATCAAAACAACAAGTACCTTTTGGTGTACCACAAGGATCTATTTTAGGTCTGATTCTATTTAAACATTTCAAAAATGATTTATCACCAATAGCCCATAATAGCCTTCTAGTGTAGTACGCCGATGATTCAGTAAACAACTTGAATACACTATCAAGAAACACTCAACATACTCTTACACAAGTAAAATTATATTTTGACATTAATAGCCTGAAACTTAATCCACATAAAGATGCACATTAATAGGTAGTCGGCTAAAATTCCCAATGACACAACCATAGAATTTGAAGGTTGCTCTATCAAACCGAACACTTCAGTGAATAATCTACGAGCACACTTTGACAGATTCATGACATTTGAACCACATGTTGACAAAATACATAGGAAAATAATGGGCACCCTGGTATATCTTAATCACATCAGAAATCAAATCACTACTGAAACTAGAATCATGGTTGCACAAACTATTGTTCAGATATTTGGGTTTCGACTAATGAAATCCAGTTGTAAAAAGTGCAAAAATTACAAAACTTTGTTGGAAGAGTTGCATTAGGTAATATCAGTGAATTTGATCACATCACTCGACATATCTAAAAATTATAATCGTTAAAAGTCCATTCTAAATGCAGGTATGACACATGTGTAAGCTTTTACAAATTCATTTATGGGAATTATCCGAAATGGTTAATGCCCTTGTAAACTGTAAGGAACACATCAGGTGTCCAGACACATCAAGTAAATTCTCTTTATGTTAAGAGATCGAATACCGATACAGGGGCACGACAAATGGAAATACCTGGACGCAAGGTATGGAACATACTACTACATAATACAAGAGACATCAAGAGCTTTTGTTATTTCGAAACGAAATTAAAAGAACAACTTTTAAAGAATCAACTGTAAATACAGATGAATTTATGTAAAGAATAACCGTTGTAATATAATGGAATAAAGTGTTTTGACTTTGACTATGTACTCCTTTTCAGGACGTTCAACACATGATTCACGCCTACTGATTGTTCCTTCACACGCTGCATTCCCGCCTCTCCTTCGGGAGATCATGAAGCAACATTCTCTCTCTGAGGCTCCAAGATGCAGTCCTCACTCACAGGGCCAATTCTATTAGTACTAAGATGTTTAGAAAATGATAACGATTAAAGAAGAGT
>NW_027217165.1:0-2500 GCF_042767895.1 Penaeus vannamei | reverse complement strand
TATGCTCACGTAGATTTGTGTGTGTGTGTTTGTATCTGTATGTGCATCTCTGTGTGTGTATGTGTGTGCCCTCGTGTCTGTATGTGCGTCTGTGTGTACGTATGTGTGTGTATGCTCACGTAGATTTGTATGTGTGTGTTTGTATCTGTATGTGCATCTGTGTGTACATGTGTGTATGCTCACGTAGATTTGTGTGTGTGTTTGTATCTGTATGTGCACCTGTGTGTGTGTATGTGAGCACTTGTGCCTGTATGTGCATCTGTGTGTGTATGTGAGCCCTTGTGTCTGTATGTGCGTCTGTGTGTGTATGTGAGCCCTTGTGTCTGTATGTGCATCTGTGTGTGTATGTGAGCCCTTGTGTCTGTATGTGCGTCTGTGTGTGTATGTGAGCCCTTGTGTCTGTATGTGCATCTGTGTGTGTATGTGAGCCCTTGTGTCTGTATGTGCGTCTGTGTGTGTATGTGAGCCCTTGTGTCTGTATGTGCATCTGTGTGTGTATGTGAGCCCTTGTGTCTGCATGTGCGTCTGTGTGTGTATGTGAGCCCTTGTGTCTGTATGTGCATCTGTGTGTGTATGTGAGCCCTTGTGTCTGTATGTGCATCTGTGTGTGTATGTGAGCCCTCGTGTCTGTATGTGCGTCTGTATGTACGTATGTGAGCTCACACAGTTCCCTTTTCCAGTGTAATACAGGTAAGGCTGCATAATTTATAGATGCAACATGTCTAGTTTAACTGTAAATTGATCAGTGGCCTGCCTTTCAAACCGCACCCAGGGCAGTATGTATAAGTAAATGTAAGAATTCAGATTATTCAAATAGTTTTTATCTGTTTAACTGAGAAAGAATGAATTAAAAATTTTAAATTGGAGAAGTGGCAAGATATATATACAAGGTACACATAAGAAGTCATTGATAAATATAATATAGAGCTTTGAGCAAGACAGATGAGAAAGATATACATTTATGATTGTATGTATATACATGCTACTATAACTACATATAAACACATATACATATATATTACACATACATATATACATATTATATATACATGTATATATATACATATATATATATATATATGAAGTATATACATGTTTACATATGCTACAGACATATAATACATATGTCATTGCCATTAATACATGTGTCGTTTGTCATTACATATGCCATATGTTATTGAAAGAAAGAGAGAAAGATAAAGAATAAGAGAGAGAAAAAAAGAGAAATAAGAGAAAAAGAAAGAAAGAGAAAGAATAAGAGAGAAAGAGAGAGAGAGAGAGCCGAAGACGCAGCCCAGGATGTCACCGAGCAATGTTCAAAACTTCTCATTACATCAACTCCTTTCTTCAACTTGCCTCTGTCGCCGACTTCAGTTTCTTCTCCTTTCTTTCTCTTTTTCTCTCTATCTCTCTTCTCTCTTTCGTTCCCTTTTCGTTTGGTCTTTCTTCTTGATGTATTTCCTTATTTTCTTTCTTTATCTTTTTTCTCTCTCTCTTCTTATTTTCTTTTTTCGTTTGTTCTTTCTTCTTAATGTATTTCTTTATTTTCTTTCTTTCTCTTTTTTCTCTCTCTCTCTTCTTATTTTGTTTCTTTTTTCTTTTGTTCTTTGTTCTTGATGTATTTCTTTTTTTCTTTCTTTCTCTTTTTTCTCTCTCTTCCTTCTTTCTTTCTTTTTTCTTTTCGTTTGGTCTTTCTTCTTAATGTATTTCTTTATTTTCTTTCTTTCTCTTTTTTACTATCTCTGTTCCTTCTTTCTTTCGTTCTCTTTTCGTTTGGTCTTTCTTCTTGATGTATTTCTTTATTTTCTTTCTGTCTCTTTTTTCTCTCTCTTCTTATTTTCTTTCTTTTTTCGTTTGTTCTTTCTTCTTGATGTATTTCTTTATTTTCTTTCTCTTTTTTCTCTCTCTCTCTTCTCTCTTTCTTTTTTCTTTTGGTCTTTTTTCTGGATGCATTTCTTTATTTTCTTACGTTTTCTTTTTTCTCTCTCTTTCTTCTTATTTTCTTTACTTTTTCTTTTGTTCTTTGTTCTTGATGTATTTCTTTATTTTCTTTCTTTCTCTTTTCTTTTTGATCGCTGTCTCTCTCTGTTCGTTTCTCTCTGTCTGTCTGTCTCTCTCTCTCTCTCTCTCTCTCTCTTCTCTCTCTCTCTCTCTCTCTCTCTCTCTCTCTCTCTCTCTCTCTCTCTCTTTCTCTCTCTCTCTCTTTCTCTCTCCCCTCTCTCTCTCTCTCTCTCTCTCTCTCTCTCTCTCTCTCTCTCGAAGCGCTCTCTCTGCCTCCCTCCCTCCTCCTCCTCCTGCCCTCTTTTCCCCCTCCCTCTTTTTCCCTCTCCCTCTCCCTCTCCCTCTCCTCCATTCCTCTCCTCCCTCCTCCCTCTCTCTCTCTCTCTCTCTCCTTTTTCCCTCCCTCCCTCCCCCCTCTTTTCTCTCTCTCTCTCTCTCTCTCTCTCTCTCCTCTCTCTCTCTCTCTCTCTTCTCTCTCTCTCTCTTTTTCTTTTTTTCT
>NW_027217163.1:7500-10000 GCF_042767895.1 Penaeus vannamei | reverse complement strand
ACACACACACACACACACACACACACACACACACACACACACACACACACACACACACACACACACACTAACACTCACTCACACAAACGATATATATATATATATATATATATATATATATATATATATATATATATATATATATATATATATATATATATGTATGTATATAAGTGTATGATTTTATATATGAATGAACATGTGTATATATTTGTGTATGTGTGTATATATATATATATATATATATATATATATATATATATATATATATATATATATATATGCGTGTGTGTGTGTGTGTGTGTGTGTGTGTGTGTGTGTGTGTGTGTGTGTGTGTGTGTGTGCGTGGGTGTGTGTGTGTGTGTGTGTGTGTGTGTGTGTGTGCGTGTGTCTGTATGTATATATGTGTGTGCGTGTGCCCGTCAGCTGCCCCCTCCTTGAGCAGACGCAGACTCCTGACACCTGTGGCGCAAGTAAGCACCCGCCCTCGCAAGGAATAGCCCCATAAATGAATATCCCGTCTGACAGTCGGGGCAGACAGTGAAAAGAAGTAGGGACGAGGGAGACAACTCATGGAGTCTCGCTGGTCACGACTTAGCCCTCGTCACCCAGGAAACGAATTCTTGCAGGGTTTCACATATCCCTCAATAAACCCTTAAGTCTTGATCCCCTTTCCTTCCTGCACTAACGCCCAATCTCTTACGTTCACATCTTGTGGTTCTCTTATGTTCACATCTGGTGACAAGAAGTGGAAGAACGTTACAACACTACTCAGTGTTCCTGCTGCTTAGATTCGCCCCTTGTCGAGATGCCTCTTCGCCTTCATGACACCCGTCCTTCGCTATCAAATCCTCTTACAATCTATCCTTTTCACGCCATGTGTGCCCTATTGCTTCATGCTGACCGCTCATGCCTGTGCTACCTAGTGTATTGTGTGTGATTGTAGCATTGGTAGGTTCTTAATAAACAGCTATCAAGTGGAATCTTAGTTCGTTCTGGAAGGTGGATAACAGACGTGCGACCCTCGATGTTTACAAGATGGCTCCTCCTGTAGTAGGATGAACGATGTTGTCATGTATAGTGCAATGTATCATGCAAATACCACTGGATTAATCATAGACGACCTCATAATATATGACTAATATGGATAAATATATTTATATCATCTCCTCCTTCAGGAGTCGCAAATGACATATTTGTTACCACGTATACATCATGTCAATAGGAGTTTCATTTGAAGTATTGATAGTAACATAAATAAAATCGACTTGTGACAACTTTTGACCTTGATTGGCACATACAAAAGAAAACATATATCATTTCAGTTTTCTTTCATGAGATGGAGCATTACTCTGCTTTAGTGTAGTTGGGCTGTGAAAAAAGTGTAACACCATGTTTTGGGGGCCACAACACATATGATACACATCACTTACTTATACGAGGGCTGCGTCTTGGTTTCAGTTGCACTTGATATATTTGGGGTAAAATCTGCCAGCTGATTGACGAGTCCAAAGAAAGAACAAAGGTCTTTGAGAGACTCAGCGTTGGGGAACTCGGCAATTGCTTTAATCTTTGCAAAGACAAACTTTTCTTTGATGTCACACCATGCTCACGACATTGACATAGTATGTTGAAGATGCGTTGACTCTGTGTGGAATAGTCGTCATAATCCCATACGAGTATATTAACACAGTTATCAATCCCTGTAATGGCGAGGTCGCCACAATGGCAGAATTCATCTCCTGATGATGCAAATCTCATGGAACTACGTAAGAATCTGTGGTGTCCCCATGGTGTAACAAGTGCTGTTAGGTGCTGTACATCTTCAGCTAGAGGGATTTGCCAATAATCTATCATAGCATCGAGACTGGAGAAATATTTCCATCTCATGAGTGGGGTTTAGGATAATGTGAAAATAAAATGCCCAACTCAAGGGAATGATACCAAGACAGAACAGCATTGGGAAAGTCAAAATGAAATTCAATATCAGCTTCAGTCATTGTGCCAAAGTAACAAAGCTCAGCATGAAATTGGCAAATAGATTCCACCACGATGCCATTTGCTGCATGAAGGTTAGCGGGTGAAAATGGCAAAATGTGTGTCACATTCATACCTAGCATTCATCTAGTCCTATTGCTGTCATCTCTGAACCAGAATCAGGTGTTATAGTGAGGTGACCACTGCCTTCCTTGTAAGACACTTGCAAGTCAATGGTTGGACACTTGATTGCGCCTTGAGAGCGAATATTGTTGATAACAATACTGTTTTGCGGCTGTCACTGCAGTCCCTTGTACTCTTGTTTTTGCTAAGCAGTTCTTGAAACATACTGTGACTTTGTGACAAAACTTGCATTCCTTGTCAGCTGAAGGGCACTTGCTGTTCTTGTGATTAGTTTTGTCTCCACATCGAAAACATGAAAACTGTTGACGTAGTTCCTGGTATCTTTCTCTTGATATGCTCCTATGTCTTGAATGGTACACGCTACGTGTGACTGGACATT
>NW_027217161.1:0-11874 GCF_042767895.1 Penaeus vannamei | reverse complement strand
AGTCACCTTTATCAAAAACCAAAAAAAAGGAAGACCTGAAACACAATGACTTTAAGAATGGCTGACCGTCTCCCCCAAGTGCAGCGCAATGGCAAGAATGACACCAATGCCTATTAAAGCTTCTTCGAAATTTTACTCGAAGCAAGAAGGTATTCGAAACGTATATATATAACCGGGGAAATATGCTCTTAAACAAAGAATCAAGACAGGTAAAGTGTAATTATCAATGGAAATGAAAAAGAAACAGAAGGCAAAAAGAAAGAAAAAAAAAATATTGCAAAGTTCTCATTAGCATTTAATTATAATGGAAGCCGGAAGTTGTGATACAAAAGGAGCAGTTTCGGTTCAGTGGTTCAGATCTATGCTTTGTTGAGTTTTGTCAATATTATTATAATTAATCCGAGAATAGTAACGGTGATGATGATGGTATTTGTTTTTATCATAAGTAAGATAATGATAATGACATTAATAATAGAATTATAGTAATGATAGTGATGATGATAATGATAGTGATAATGATAGTGATAATGATGATGATGATGATGATGATGATGACGATGACGATGACGATGACGATGGCAATGATGACGATGATGATGATGATGATGATGATGATGATGATGATGATGATAATGATAATGATAATGATAATTATAATGATAATGATAGTGATAGTGATAGTGATAGTGATAGTGATAGTGATAATGATGATGATGATGCCGATGACGATGGCGATGATGATAATGATAATGATCATGTTAGTGATAGTGATAATGATGATGATGACGATGACGATGACGATGACGATGATGATGACGATGACGATAACGACTATAATGATAATGATAATGATAATAATGATGATGATGATGATGATAATGATAACAATGATAATGATGAAAATATTGTTAATAATAATAACAACTGATGATGATGATGGTGATGATAATGAAGATGTAAAACAACAACAATATCGGTCATGACATAAAAGCGACCTTCACTTCCACAGACATTCACTCCACCTTTTACATACACACTCACCTTACCCTTTCATTAGTGTTTAAATGTGAGGCTATAACCCTCTCCCGAATGGGCGTGATAAAGGACAATACTCGAATGTTAATGGAGTTTAAATGGCGATTGATGATGTCGATTAATGATGTCGAAGGTGATGTCAGCGTAAGATTCAACGGTCTCATGAATGTGTATTTATAGACAATAATACTTTAGTGGTATTAGGGTTTAAATGTGTTGAGGGAGGCGCTTGATGTCAATAATGATGTTGCAGATGATGTCAGCATATCTTTTTATGCAATCTGTCGAATGTATATGATCAACAATAATATTTTAATGTTATTGGAGTTTAAATGAGAGGGGGGGGGGGCGCTTGATATCAATTAATAGGAATTTGCATTTGAAAGAGGAAGAGAAAAGGTCAATTTCTGAAAGCACAGAGGTCGGGGTACTGCTTGACGTGTCAGATGGTTTCAAGGCTAATGCATGCTTGCCTGGGAATTGCTGCGGGAGATGTGATGGTGACCTGATGGTGATTAGGATGATGGTGATGACTGGGATGGTGATTGTGGCGATGGGGATGGTGATGATGATGGTGATGATGTTAGTACTGATACTGATAATGATGATGGTGATAATGATGATGGTGATGATGATGATGATGATGATGATGATGGTGATGGTGATGATGATGATGATGATGATGATGATGGTAGTACTGATACTGATAATGATGATGGTGATGGTGATGATGATGATGATTATGATAATATTCATAATGATATTGATGTCGTTAATAATACTGATAATGATAATGATGATGAAAATTATTATAATTATGATGATAATGATAATGATATGGATAGTAATACTGATGATCAATATGATGATAAAAAAATATTATAATCATGATAATAATGATAAAGGTAATGATACTGATAATAATACTGATAATGATAATGATGATTGGGTTGGAGATAAAATGATAATGATAATGATGATAGGATTGGAGATACAATGATAATGATAATGGTTATGATAATGATGATTTTACGACCGTAATTTCACAGCAGCGAAAGTGAGAAACATCGGGCTTCCCTCGAATGCAAACTTTCAATTGCAGTTTCGAATATTAATGCTGCAATATCCAGGGGCTCGGCTGCCGCACCGGGAAAGACATTTAAGTCGGATTTCCTCGATAAATGCTGATAATATGACTCTTGTGGTTTTTAAATCTGCATTATCCTCAAGGAAAAAAGTCCCGATAAAAGATGGTTAAGATTATTATTATTATTATTGTTATTGTTATTGTTATTGTTATTGTTATTGTTATTGTTATTATTATTATTATTATTATTATTATTATTATTATCATTATTATTAATATTAATATCATTATTATTATTATTATTATCATTATCATCATTATTATTATTATGATGATGGTGGTGATGGTTATCATTATTATTTATTTATTTATTTATTTTATTTTAAGGTCGTGAGAATGAGGGACAGAATCATATTTTCATAAACTGCAGTACAAAGATTATGGTCTTTTATATCTGATTATTGAATTATATATCTGATAAATTTAATCTCGATGCCGTTAGTACCGAACACGAGGAAAAATCTTCAGAAAATAGATATTGCAAAAATTAATTCAAGGGAATGTAGATGATAAATATGAAAGATAAAAAACGGAAATAAAAAAAAGAAATCCAAAAATGTAGACGTAAAAACAGATAATCAAAACGTAAAAATATAACAAAAAATGTAAAGATGACATATCTACATATATAAAAAAACACGATTGAAAAGACGCAGAAACCTTATTATCAAAGGTAATATTAAACTCGATTAGTGATTCTCATTAATTCAGTTCAGTTTTTCCCTTGATAATCCAGGCCTCCAATTCGAAACGATAATCTAATGATCCTTTTCATCAATATACTCCTTCACAGCGTTAATAATTACAGCGAATTAGAAGGTGAAATGTACAAGTAAATGTGATGAAAATATATGATTGGGCAAATTAGTGTCTCATTTCCAGGTCATATCAATTCTTTCGTGACCCCAGGCTAGCCGAGTTCGTCTCTTTTTATTTGATTTTGTTTTATTAATTTATTTTCCACGGCGACAGTAACTGTGTCAATTTTAAGAAACAAGAAATATGCAAGTAAGTGTGATTGAATAATAATAATTTTGATGATGATAATGATAAGGATCTTGGGAATGAAGGGGATGAAGGTGAAGAACAAGATGATGATGATGATGATGTTGAAGATAATGATAATAAAAATAATACTATAAGCAACAATGTTTATGCTAGTGACATCCTTACACTTCACAGCAACCAAAACCTTTTTAAAATTGATATAATACCCTATTTAGCTCTCAAGCAGAATATCCAAACGATGAAATTCAAGGAAATTAATCCAACACCGCCCTAGGATAAGAGCACGCCGGCATCCATGAAAAAAGGACATAGACACAGTGCATCCTTCCCATTTCTTCCCTGACTAAAATTCCTTTCCTAATCCTTCCGATGGGCAGATATTCCTTGCGATAGATACGCTGTTCGTCCATTAGTAGCCAGGTGCCTTTCGGTTTAGAATTATTGGTGAATGTGATAAATTCAACTATAATTGACTGAAAAATTGTGAACTAGTACAAGTATAAACTGAACCCAAGTATAAACTAAACGGGTGGTGGTTGTTAGAGGGAAGGAAACAACATATATAGGTATAGCTATATTAAACAACCATTCTATCAATCTATTTATCTATCTCTCTATATATTTCCATCTTTACATATACACACACAGATGCATACATACATACATGCACGAACACATGTATATATATATATATATATATATATATATATATATATATATATATATATATATATATATACACATACACACACACAAATATATGCATATGCATACCAGGGCTCGACCTTAGTATTAGCCCGACGGTCATTGTTAAGTAAATTAGCTGCAGGCTAGTTAACTGCGCTACTTGCTAGCCTGGTGGACTAGTAATGTAGACAAGAGTAGACCTAGAACTTAGTAGAGTAAGACATAACTATAAATTCAATGCAGATCTCTTAAATCAACTCAGCGAGAAAGTGATTGATTAATCCTGTGTTAAATTCAATACTGGGACTGTTGAAGCTTGCTGCGGGCTTGTCAAAAAAAAAATTACTAGCCCGTTGGCCCAGTTAAAGAGACAAACAAACTTAAGCACGAGGCTTGGGTACATATATGAACGAGCATATATAAACTTATATACACATATATGTATATGTGTGGTGTGTACGTGTATGTGTGTATATATACATATATGTGCCTACACACACACACACATACATATAAATATAAATATATATATATATATATATATATATATATATATATATATATATATATATATATATGTGTGTGTGTGTGTGTGTGTGTGTGTGTGTGTGTGTGTGTGTGTGTATATGTGGGTGTGTGTATGTGTGTATCTATTTACTTGTATATATGTGCAGTGCAAACGCAGATACACATGCACACGAATCCACGTGCCTGCCGCTTCAGCAATGATCCAAAAGAACAGGCAGCGACCGACAAAACAAAACGAAAACCTCTGCCAGCCATGTCTATGTCAACATGTTCTATGTATCGCGAATCCGCCGCGTTGAGCACGGCGTGGTCGCCTTTGATCTCCGAGTTTCGCTGCAATTTTTCCCGCAGACTTTAATTGGAAAATAGATGGGATTAATTGGAAAATAATGGAAAACTTTCCATTCGTTAATCTTTCATCTAATAGCCCTTTGACTCGCTCGTGTTCTCCGCCTCTCGCTCAGGGGTTCCCGGAAGGGCGTCTGAGCGCGGGAGAGGAGCGGAGAGCGGCCAAAACGAGAGAGGCAAAATGACTCGTTTCATCTACGACTTTCCCGCGTGTCGTGAGCTAATTCCCAGTTATATTTAGTATCCCAGAATGTACGCTTCAGCCCTGAGGATTACGTTTGCTGGCCAGGCTTCCCGGTATTCCGAGCTCAGCGTAGATTAGCACCGTAGCGTTTCGGCTTAGGCTGGGGATCCCGTTTTAATCTAGCTTTCAAATTGGGTTTTCAGCTGAAACGGAAGCGCAAAGTATGAATGGAGTGCTGACCATGAAATGATTTTATAGGCGTATATATTTGTATATATATATATACATACACACACACACACACAGAATACACATGTATATACATATTTCTATATGTATAAATATATACACACATACATATAGCACACACACACATATGTATATATATACATGCATACATACACACACACATTCATGCATACATACATACATATTTATAATATATGAACCGTATTCATTGTGGCCAAATGTAGAAAAGGTATGAATGAAAATGAATATCTCCACAATACGTATGTATTTAACCGGTTTCGATTACATTGTCAGAAATAAAAATATATCCGAAACCGGTTAAATACTTCTCTTGTATCTTTAAAGATATTGATTCCCATTCACATCTTTTCTACACACAAACACATACACATATGTATGTATGTATGTGTATGTGTGTGTGTATGCGTGCGTGTGTGTTTGTATGTGTGTTCGTGCGTGCCTGCGTGGTGTTACGTGTGTGTGTATGTGTCTGTGTGTGTGTGTGTGTGTGTGTGTGGTGTGTGTGTGTGTGTGTGTGTGTGTGTGTGTGTGTGTGTGTGTGTGTGTGTGTGTGTGTGTGTGTGTGTATGTGCGCGTGCGTGCGTGTGTACTTTTATGTGCACGTTAATGGGTTAATGAACATCGGTATATACACAGACTATGAGCCTGTGTTTCTATAATTTAATGGGAGATAATGGTACAGTACGCAATGTACATCCAGGTTCACTTACAGTACATTACACTGACGCAGCGAGCCGAAATAATTCTTGATAATTCACTATGAGCTTCCAAAACAAGGTAGAGCTCCAGCTTTGATATAATCTCTGCGGAAGGACCACTGCAAATGTATGTTATGGATGCACCAGCGGTCGAAGTAATATTCATGGTTCGGGATTAATCAACGCGCAAAATGAATAATTAAGAAAAAAGGTTTTACGCAATTTTTCCTCCTCCTTTTCTCTTCTCAAATTGCTACTCCCTTTGAAACAGAAATCATGTCATACCTCGGATGCTTTTGATTCGCTTAACTGGCACAAAGAAATGCAGAGAAAAGTATTAATTCATTCTCTCAATTCCACGAGAGAGATGACAACAAAAAAGGTATGAGGAATCGGTTTAAATACCAAAAAGACATAAAACGTCAAAACCTCTTTTAATGATATCCATTTGTCTAATTTTGCGTTGCAATATCCAATAAGTAGTGTATAAGACTCACGTGATAAAAGGACATCTAACGAGCAAATAATTACTTTACCAATAGACAGTACGGAGTTATATGCAGTATATCTTTGCTTAGCACATAACGGTGAGGTTAATCTCGACCTTTGTTTACTTCGACTGAGGAGGAAGGAGAGGTATTATTAGTAATGGGGGTAGGGGAGGGGGTAGGGGAGAGATGCAATACTTACAGTTAGGAAAACTATTAGAACTAGCAAACGAGGCAACCAGTGGTAGACCCTAAGGACGTCATTTCAGCTTTTTCTTGGCTGGGGAGGGATGGGGGGGGGGGGGGGTAAAGGCGGGTAAATGACCGAAGCGAACAAAAATTTAGAACAATTAGCTATTCAAAGGGTATTTTAGAACTAGAAGTGGACCTCTATATGTGTACTTTAACAATAATAAAAAATGATGATAAAATGTGGGCTTGGGGAGGGGGGGGGGGGAAGGGCAGCCAGCCCTTGCGGGGGGCAGACAGAGTCTCGGGGTCTCTAAGACTTCACCAAATGACACCCCTACTAGAGCCAATGCAGATTCTTAGCTTGTATATGATTATATCTAATTATCCGTTTGGAAATATAATGAGTTGACTCAACGTAAAATTCCCAACCACGACCCTAATTCACGAGCAAGCCTCTGTAAATTCATTTGTAGTTCCAATTTTCCTGAGCAACCCCTGTGCGTGTACTCAGCAAACACTTATTAACGGGACGTGGTAATGTTTACATACAGAGCCATGCAGCAATTATACAAGTACTGTCAACAATATGCTCGAAGGCCGGATGCTTCCCGCTCAGCACCTCTGTACCCAGCAGCCGCCTTCCCCCTTCAGCGGATGCAGGGATTCACTCTGCTTCACATCTGACACTTCTGTGCTTAATAGGATCGTCTGGGAGCGGAATTTTCGATTTATTCCTGTTTCTTGTAAAAGTGATATATATAAATGAAAAAACCGTCTTTTCAGACACCTGCCAGTCGACTCGGTAAAATATTTCTAAAAAAACAAAAACAAAGTCGAAATCGAAAAAGTGCTCCCAGCGTCCCCGAGATAAAGGATGATTCTGTATAATAAAACAATCAGAATGACTGCAGAATCGGCAAGACAAATCGAAAAATTAAAAAAAAAAAAAAAAAATAGACAATCCTCTTAAGCACGTAATAGCTGCACAAAAGGACGTATCATCAGACAGCAGGAGCAAAACAAGAGAGATGTAGAATGGCAGACACACGACGGTCCCGCTCGTCACCGCTCCGCCCTCGCCACCCGGAGCATGGGTCTCTCGTGGGGTCACATCTACCCCCCCCCCCCAATAAACCCTTCCGCAAAGACCCCTTTCATTCCACCTACTCACAACCCCAACCTTATCACAAGTACAAAGAAAACAGTATTAATCATAGCAAAAGACGGATGTTTGGTTGTTCAGAATCTGAATAAAGAGCGCATAAATAAACAAATGAACACTTCCCTTAAAAAAAAGAAGAAAAAAAAATGCAAACACTCTATCTCAACAGTTGTATTCTCTCTTTACTTGTATACGCCTCCCTTTTGTAGAAAAGGAAATTCCAATAAATAAATAAACAAAGAAAAGATGCACGCACATTTCCTATGTTTAGCACGCACCCATTTTACCGTTGTTTTAATATTTTTGAAGAATGAAAAATATGCGTAGTTAGCCGTATGTTTAATTTTCCCGAAAATGATATAGAGGTTTCATATGACTAATCCAGGTGTAATTTTAAATCAATATACTGATGACATACTCAGTATTGTAGTTTGGCATGGATTCAAGTAGTCCATCATTAATTGTGATATTTTAGTATTATTGTAAATCCGCTATATATTCATATTTCGAACCCTAAAATGGATTTAAAAGCTAGGAAGAGTTGAAAGAGAGAGTTTCCTGGTAGTTTTACGTCCGATTTAATAGTTATGATATACTCACATGCACACCCACACCCACTCTCATACTCTCTCTCTCTCTCTTTCTCTCCCTCCCTCCGCCCCCCTCTCTCTCTCAACCACCCACAAACACACCCACACACACACACACGCCCACAGCATCCACGGTTTCCTAAACGGGCACATCAAAGGGCGTCTCTATAATACAACCCCGCCCCTACCCCCACTCTCTCCCTCCTTCACGTGTCAAGAAGGATCGAAACTTAATTAAGTCGAATTTGATCCCAAGCTAAAACTCGATTAAGTCTGGTTAGTCGAGTTTAATCTCTTCCGCGAATCTATGTGGGATGCACTGTGTATTCCTCTTCCATTGTCGCTTTGGAGCTTATGAATAGGATTAATGAAAAAAAGTGGCGAGGGACACAAAATGACGTCATAGTTCTAGTGGTGGTCGTCGTGGTGGTCGTGGTAATGGTTGTGATAGTAGTTGGTAGTGGTATCATTACTGTTATTTGCAGGTCGTAATATTAGTTGTAGTAGTAGTAGTAGTGGCAGTGGTGGTTAAGGTAGTAGTAGTAGCTTATATGTGTTTGTCTCTGTCGTTCTGTCTGTCTGTCTGTCTCTCTATCTCTTTCTCTTTATGTGCGTGTGCCTCCAGGTGTCGGAGATAGATAGATAGATACATAGAGAGAGAGAGAGAGAGAGAGAGAGAGAGAGAGAGAGAGAGAGAGAGAGAGAGAGAGAGAGAGAGAGAGAGAGAGAGATTAAAAATGTATACATTAGTAGCAGTATTTGATGTTGCATTTGAAATGAAAGTAATATACTCTTTTTCTTGTACACATAAATATGCAACCAGTAATAAATTACGGATTAGAAAGTTAAAGAATTAATATAGGAGTAAAACCAAAATATAGGAGGAGCCAGACTAGGATGAAATGAAAACTATAGAAGAGGAAGTCAAGAACATATGGAAAAAAAAAAACAAAGCGGCGTATTTGTAATTCTGTATATATATATATATATATATATATATATATATATATATATATATATATATATATATATATGCACACACAAACACACACACACACACATACACGCACACACACACACACACACACACACACACACACACACACACACACACACACACACACACACACACACTGTATATAAGCAAAAGTATGGATGTATGTTTATATGTAAGTGAGTAGGTGTACGAGAAAGGCAGGACCAAACCCTACGCAGTGTTTGCCCAGTCCTTCACCCTGTGCGCCCGGCGACGTGAACTGCGAAACCCGATGGCGGAGACGCAGTTCACAAGTGGATGTATGGACCTTCACTGGACCGGGGAAGCGAGGAGAGGGGAGAGCGTATCAAGAGCGCTAACAAGAAAGAGCCAAGCATTCAAGGCGCTGGCAATGGCGAGGGGAGAATCGGAGGGGATCGGCGGTAGGGTGACAGTGCCAGTGCCAATACATATGCATACGCGCGCGCCTTGGTGTTTGGTCACTGGGTTATACGTACATCTGCATATTCATGCCATATCTGTACGAGGGTCATCGCGGAGCAGTGTGTGAATTTGTTTGTTTGTTTTTACATTTCTTTCTCTTCAGGTAGGGTTGCCTTTGCTGCAAATCGAACCATTTTAAATTTTCTTATACAAATTCTTCACTTTTGCCTTACTTTATCTTTTCTTCCACTAACTTAAGATACTATAGTAGTGCTGGTCTTACGCTGATCAGAAAATACCCTCAGCGCTCTCGGTAATACTTTCTTGAGAAGGGGGGGGGGGGTGTACTCTGTGGCGCGGAAGATATTTGCATATAAAAGAAAGAAAGAAAAATGGTGTCAGACTAGCAATAGTCTTCACTTTCGATTTCGTGTAGTTGAAAGTTTCGTTCGTAAATATTTACCTCGCCAAACAGAGATACTAAGAGTGTTTGTTCTCCAAATGTCAAGAGTTCTTCTGGTGTGACGTCTCGCCAAAGGGAAAGGAAAATACATTCTTCCTGCGATATTCTTCCCCTGTTGCCTTTCTTTTTGCTCAAGTGACAAAACAACACAACTTGTTGATGCTGTCTTTTTTATGGTCAGAATTTCAGCCTGGTGTTTGTTTTATCTCCCTGTCAGAAAATACCCAAGTAAAAACTGAAATACAAAATGCGAAAGTAATTACAGCAGAAGCTGTCATCCAACAGACAATGAACGCAATGACTGGGCCATGACCCAGAGGTACTGGGTCATGGCCCGGAGTGTGGACACACCCTGGCCCTGTACTAACTCCTGCCCCTAAACCCCCTGGGTTTAATGGGAGGCTCGGGGGAGGTGGGCCTTGCAACTCCTCCTCCCCCCAGAGATCAACCCACCGGTAGTGTATCGTATAAATGGTAATACTGGGGGGAGGGGAAATGTCCCTCCTGCCCAACGAGAGAGGCGGGCTGTGGACCCCGTTGGGAGGGTGGCTGCTGGGGCACAGGATTTGAATGGGAGCTCCTTGTCCCGCCTGCGTTCTGGCAGCCGCCAGCCCGATATGAAACTTGTGGGGCAAAGCCCTAGGGAACCCCACACGTGGATGATAGGTCCCGCAGCTTGCTGCTGTTTAGATGGGGCAGTGTCGGCAGGGGTGGCAGAGGTGGCATCCACTCGCAGCGACTGCCCGAGGGTTAACCTCAGGCGGAAAGTCAGGGTGGGGGCTTGGAACGTCCGATCTTTGCGTCAGGATGATCGGTTGTCCCTGCTATCGAGGGAACTGGGGAGGCTGAGAGTTGGGGTGTAGCCATAGAGTCAGGGAGTAGCCATAGCTACGTCCAGTAGGCTCCAGCCCTCGCTGGTAGAGGTCACTTCAGTCGATGAGTGTATAATGGTAATGAAAACTGAAGCTGTCTTTTGGCTTCATGTCTCTTATTGCTGTGTACTCTCCTACCGATGTTTGTAAACTCGACGTGAAAGAGATGTTCTACTCCAAACTTGCATCTATGGCATACAGTTGTCCCTGGCGAGATATTCATCTTGTTCTGGGTGACTTCAATGCAGTATCTGGCTGCGATCAAGCTGGCTATGAGATGTCAGTCAGTCCTCATGGTTCGGGAGTTGATACCGGCAGTGAGAATTCCCTCCTTTTCCGGGATTTTGCAAGATCCCAGAAATTGAGGATTTCTGGCTCCTGGTACCAGCGCCCAGACCCACATCATTGGACATGGTACTGCAATGCTGGTAATGCAGCCAAGGAGATCGACCACATTCTCGTTAGCACTCGTTGGAGGATCCTCCAGAACTGGAGGGTGTATAGGAATGCCGAGTTCTGTGGTACTGACCATAGATTGGTTGTGGCTACCCTCAAGGTTCACTTCAAAACTTCCCAGCAGCCCAATGACCACCCTAGGGTGTTTCATCTGGACAGGTTGAAGGAGAGGGAGTATGCTCGGGGGTTTGCTGAGACAATCTCTGATCGCTTCACAGCGCTTGACAATCTGACGGACCCTGTACTTCTGTGGGACACCTTCAAGCGCAAAACGTTTGATGTAGCCCAAGAATCGATTGGAGAAGGGCAGGACAGAATTTAATCTC